>NW_007143937.1:200006-210342 GCF_000164805.1 Carlito syrichta
TCAATAGCTCCTGAACACATCCTAGTGGTCTTGGGGTCAACGGCCCTTCCTGATCCCTAATGCTCAGTGGGCCTCCATGGCTGGCTCCCAACATCGTAGGGCTAACTTTCTTTATCTTTTGTAGAGATGGGGGGTTCACTATGTTGCCTAGGCTGGTCTTGAACTCCTAGGCTCAAGTGATCCTTCTACCTCAGTCTCCCAAAGGGATTACAGGTGTGAGCTGCCTCGCCCAGGCCTCTTCCTCTTCTTGACCAAGCTTGTCCTAAACCCCAGTTCAACAACTGACTTTGGAGGGCTTCTTGTGCAGGGCCCCTTCCCCTCCTGAGGACTTAGGCATTTCACCATGACCCACAGCATTTAGGGACTTGAATGAAATCACTTGGTTTTCCTTCTTGCATCTGGTTCTACTGTCTGCATACTTTTTTTCACCATATGTTAGTTTTGTTTTTCTTCAACATTTCAAAAATATGAGTTTCACACTTTATCTTGGGTGAGAATTCATCTGTTTCCCTCATTCAACTCTGAGCTTCTCCAGGTCAGGGTTCCCACCTTGTTTATCTAGGGGTCCCCCACAGGTTTCCCCATCACAGTGACTTCTTCTCTATAGACTTTGCATCTTCCAGCAGCAGATTCCTTCTCTCTTCCCACCTCTCACAGTAATAACGACAGTGATAAAAACAATAGACTCTTAGTCGTGTGGCTTATTGAACACTTATGTCCAGTCATTGTATGAAGTCTTTACATAAATCTTTTTGTTTGACCCTTTCAACAAACTTACAAAGAGGCTATTAATAATATTACCACTTTACAGATAAGGAAAGAAGTCCAGAAAGCAATTTGTCCAAAGTCAAAGGTAACAGAGTCAACAATGAAGCAAAGCTAAAGTTGGACTCCTCTGTGTCTGACTCCCAAGTTATATTTCTAACCATGAATTCTCATTGTCTTCCATAATCACTCTTTGTGCCTCAGTTGGTACCCTTTGCACTACTTACTTTGTAGTCTATGATTTTTTTCCACCATTCATTCACTCATTCATTCATTTAACAAACTTTTTGAGACACTGAACAAAGTGCTAGAGACTCAGAGGAATTAATGAGAGGAAATTCCTTCTTATGTTTGAGATTTCTGTTGTTTGTTCACTGATTGGCACCCAATTTTTATTTCATTGATAATTGCCTTTATTGGTGGTAACATTTCCTCACTGGAGACAGTTGAATGGGGCCACAATTTGGAACTCTGCTCTATTCTGGCTAAGGGATGGGTATGTGCCCTTAACAAGGCCAGCCCACCATCCCCTCCCTGGAATTTGATGCTGAACAGATAGAGAGATAAGGGGCCTGAAAAGGTGTGAGGTTCTATTTCCATCCCAGCTTCCTGGAACATCCTTGGCTCATTCTTTTTTTTTTTTTTTTTTTTTGAGTTGGAGTCTCACTCTGTCACCCAGACTGGAGTGCAGTGGCCGCTCCTGGCCACCGCAGCCTCGGCTTGCAGGGCTCCGGCGATCCTTCCGCCTCAGCCTTCCGAGTAGCTGGAATTACAGGCATGCGCTAACACGCCCGGCTGATTTTTTTTAAATTTATTGTAGAGATGAGGTTTCGCCAGTTGCCCAGGAGGGTCTCGAACCCGCAGGCTCAGGCGATTCACTCACCTCGGCCTCCCAAGGTGCGAGATTACAGGCTGAGCCACCGAGCCCGGCCCTTGGCTCATTCTTATGTCCCATTCTCCAACCTCATTTGGATCTTTTCAGCTCTGACATCTTTCCAATAAACTTCCTCACTGCTTTAAGTTAGGTGGAGGTGGTCTCTGTCACTTACAACCAAGGAGCCCTGAACTACACAGGTAAGTAGTATGTGCTTTGGGGGCACAGGGCAAGGGCACCCACTTCAGCCCAAAGGGATCGGAGAAGGCAACCTGTTGACTGCAACAACTGAATTGAATCTTGGAAGAAGAATAGGAATGAGCGAGGTATAGAAAGGAGTGGGGAAAGTGTGCACAGAGGGAAAAACATGCTCATATATAATAACATCACTGAGCACTTTTCTCACTTAGCTCCCACAACACCTTGAGGTTGGTGCTATCACTCTTCCTATTCTACAGTTGAGACTGAAATTTCTGTTGTTTGTTCACTGATTGGCACCCAATTTTATTTCATCAATAATTGCCGTTATTGGGGGTAACATCTTCCCATTGGAGAGATGATTGTGATTTGCCCAAACCCACACAGCTAGCGAATGGTAGAGATGGGATTTGCACCTAGTTCCGTCTGTCTCCTTACCTCCAGAGCCTGATTTCACATTAGGGGGTTAATGCTTAGCTCCAGAGAGCCCATCAAGGTCAGCTGGTAGGTTGGTTACATCCCTCCTGGAGCAGTGGCCTTTCTGGTCATGTGATTCCCATCTCTGTCAATGTCTAGGTATTCCTCAGGGAGGTCTCTCTGCATGCTTATGGGGCTAATGACTGAGTTTCTATTTTCCTCAGAAAGAGCCATCATTTATTTCTTTTCGGGAGTGTGGACAATTAGAGGAGCCAGGAGGCAGTTTTTTGCTAATTGCCTTTGTTTGTGAATCTGAATGCCGCCTCCATTGTGGCCAGGGACAGCAGGGGGCTGCTGTGCATCAGACTTCTGGGAGGACTGAGGGATTGCCAAGAGCAGAGAGAGCCTGGAATGCAGCCAAGGGCAGGGCCAAGACAGGAAGAGAGGGCTTCCAGATATGTGTGTGTGTGTGTGTGTGTGTGTGTGTAAGTGGGGGGAACATGGCTAAATTTCTGCAGCCTAAATTAATTTCTCTTTCTCTTAGCTTCTTCCTTTCCACTCTTTCATCTAATTTTTGCATGTATTTTTCTTCTTTCAAGTAGTATAGCTCTTTTAAAGAGGAAATTCAGTTACAGAAACAGAAAAAAAGTGAGATCCAAATTTATGACCCCAAATCTACCACTGTTCATTTGTGATCACTCACTTTTATCCTCTTTTGTAATCTGCCTTTTGAAAAAGACAACTAAGTGGTATATCAAAAATCTTTTTTTAATAGCAGGAACTTTTGTTGATTGCATTTATTTATTTTTACAACTGCTTAGTGAGTGTCTACTGTGTGCCAGGCACTGTTCTAGTTGGTGGGGATACATCAGTGAACAAAAAGACAGGCATCCCTCTCTCCCAGTAAAAGCCACTGTAATTTACACCTCTGTGATCTGTCCCTCTATATTGTTTTCCTGATATCATCTCCTACTCCATCCCCTTGTCCACTCTGAGTCAGTCATACTAGTCTCTTCTCTGTTCTTTGAACAACAAGAAGAGGCAAGTTCCTGCCTCAGGGCTTTTGCACTTCAGAACCCTTTGCCTCAAGTGCTCTTCCCATAGATATTACCTGGATCACTCTCATTTCCTTCAGGTATTTACTTCTTAGCAATTTCTTCCCTTAGCAAGGCCACTCTATTTACAATTTCAAGTTTTACCTGAATAATTCATGTCCTTCTCTGCTTTAGATGTTTACCTTGGTAGGTGTCACTAACAGACTATATATCTTATTTCCTTTTTTATTATGTTCAGTAGACTATAAACTCCCTAAGGGCAGGGATTTTTGTCTGTTTTGTTCACTGCTGTATCTTCAGTGCTCAGAATCGGAAAATATTCGTTGTTTAATAATGTTTGTCAAACTAATTGAATAAATAAATGAATGAATGGAAACAAGCTGAACTTGTATGTTTTCTAAAATGATGGGCATAAATACGATCTTCTTTTCGTTTTTTTATTTCCTTGACTACAGGTGAAGCTATGCACCCCTCCACACATTTATTGACCATTTGTGTTTCTTCTCCTGTGAATTGCCAATTTTTCTCCTGAGTTCCTGGTTTTATTCTTACAATTTGTAGGAGTTCTTGATATACTCTTTCTTTTAACCCTTTGTTGGTTATATGCATTGCAAATATTTTCTCTAGTATGTAGCTTTCTTTTAAATGTATGGTTTGCTCTTACTTATGATTTATTTTGTTGTGTAGAATTTAAAAAAAAATTGTTCTTGTGGAGCTTACATTTCAGTGGGAAGAGGCAATAAATAGAATAAAAAAATAAATAGCTCATAGTGCTTATTATATACTGCACACAATATATTCTAACATGTATGTATATATTAGAAGGACATAAGTGCTAGAAAGGAAAAAAACAAGGGAAAGGGATAAGGAGTGTGTGTAATTTTAAATACAACAGTCAGGAAAGGGCTCACTGAGAACGACGTTTGAGCAGGGACAAGATGTGTACATTTGTTAGTATTGCTTCAGGAGCAAATTGCAGAAATCCCTTTGGTTTTGTTAACTTACAAGGACTTTTATTAGAAGGATGATGCTTGAGAGACCCACTGGATCCCAGAGCAGGTATGTATCTAGGACTTGAAAAGGTTGAAATGAAAAACTGGAGAGCAACCTGGAACCCAGGAAGTCTTTGTTTCTACATTTTTTCTGCACATTTGCTTCAGCCTTCTTGACGGGTAGAATTTCTCTGCCACTTAGTCTACATGGTGTGCAAAAGATGACTGCCAACCATATCCATGTATTAGGAGGCCAGTTACATAGGGAGACTGGTTTTTTTGGTTCCAATTCTGTTTTCTTAGCAAATGGAATCAGACTGGCTCAACTTGGATAAAGTGTTCATCCCTGGTTCAATCAGCAGCAAGAATGGCCCCATTGTACAAACATGGCTGCTGGGAGTCTGCTATGGTGCCTTAGGGGTATGATGGTTGGAAGATCCTTTTTAAACACTGTTCATGCTTGTGCATGCATGGGCAACACACACACATACACGTGCACAAGCTCATACACACAGAATGAGCTTTTCATCTGCTATTCCAAATGTTTCATGTGGGATTTCCACACTGACTTTATAATCAGAAAAAAAAAATCCTTTGTTTTTAATTAAAGAGGTCATTGGAAATCTCTTTAGTAAAATAGAAAACAGAGAGGTGTTTCTCTCTGCAAACACAATGTTCTTTGGTCATAAATTTCTGCTGCTTATGACGATTCATGATGCCAACCAATGATGCCAATTGCTGCAGCCAATCTTAGACTTTCCCTCTGCCTGACATTTATCTAGCAGCTGACTTTGTCTTTCAGTTCTGCTGACAGCAATTGGAGGAAGGATTATGTCACTTATTTGGAACAGCCAGTAAGCAAGGGTCTGGGAGCCATTTGAATCTGCCTCTCTCCTTTCTGGTTTTGGCTCAAATCTGACTCATGCAAAGAAACTAGGGCCACAAAATGGGGATTGCAAAATGCACACAGTTGCCGGGAGCCGTAATCACTAGTAAAAGTAAGGTAAAAGGGACCTGAAAATAGGAAAAACGCCGGCTGGGAGCAAGGTCCCAGTAAAATGTGGCCGTGACGGAGGCAAAGCCCCATGGATCCTGTTGACGGACCTTCCCTAACTTTGAAGGACTGTGTGCATAGGCTTGAGAATGTTCCCTCTTTAATTGAGATAATAGATACGCAAATGGATGATGGCATTTGACAGCAAAAATTACATATAGGCATAATGGAGGTGAGATTGCAGCAAAAAGGGTGCCCCTTAGAATGTGCAAGGATGTGGAATTAGCAGTAAACCCATGTATAGAAATGTAAAAAAGACTCAAAAGCAAAAATTTCCCCCCTGAAGGGACAAGGGAATGCAAATTTTGAAACCTTTAGCTAAAAAGGAAAAGCAAGTACTTCCTCAATGTAACAACATTTACAGTTGTGATTGATGAGGAAGTGAGAAACTGAGAGAGAGTATCTCCAAAAACGGGTGTTTTCAGGAAAAACAAGTCACAGACATGCCTTTTGATTTAAGAAATATTATAGTTTAATTAGAAAGAGGGTTAAAATTAAAGTTAGGATTAGAATTAAATAATTAGCAGTTATAATTAAAAGATAAATGTTTATTATAGATGTAGGTATTCATTAAATATAAGTAATATAAGGAATAGGAAATAATTAAGTTTTAAGGTAAACTTAAAATTATATACACTTAATATAGGTTTAAAATTAAATACATTTAGGATTAGAAGTAAGATTAATTTCATATATAAGTGTAGATTTAGACATAAGTTTTGTTTAGAAATATAAAATGTAAATTGGGTAGAATTAAGAAAATAGATAGAACAGCAAAGGGAAGAGATTCAGTTGGCCTAGAGGTCACAGGATGTGGCTGATAGATTGGCAGCTGGTATTTTGTTATACCACTGGTAGCAGGAAGGAACAAAATGAAACTTGTAAAGGTCAACTTCCCCATAAACAAAAGAAAAAATATGATGTAAACATTTAATGTGTAACATGGGATACATTTTGTGGATAGGAGGGTCAGTAAAAAAACTATATAAGCTTGTAAGAATTGAATAAAAATCGGCAGAGTCTTGAGCTCTCCCCAGGAAGAGGATTCCTGTTGTTTTCATCTTTTCTTTTTCACCGTTTCCTGATTCCCCCGTCTCAAGTCCTGACTCTCTCCTGGAGCTGGACTCTGGCACACAGTCCTTGTCTTCAAGGAACTTATAGTTTTTGTGAAGTAGATAGACTAAATAATCACACCAGTTAATCTATGATTATAAATGGAAATGATACTGTGAAGGAATGAAACACATCCATGAAAATGCACAGAAAGGAGATGACACTAGATTGGGGAATTAGAGTTGATATAGGAGGGGAGGGAATTAACCAGGTGAGGGAGAAGCCCAGGGTGTTAGGAGACCGCAGTTTTTTTCAAGGTCCTGTGCTGAGACATTGAGGGATGGAGATAAGGCCAGCATGGCTGGCAGGCAGAAAGAGATGGGGCAGGTGATTCAAGAAGGCAGGCAGAGGGCACCCTACACATGGCCTTCTGAGCCATAATTAATACATTGGTCTTTATATGAAGAACAATGGGAAGCCGTTTAAAGAGGTCTAAGTGGAAACAACACTGTTATATCTGTGTTTTGAAAAGATTAGAGTGGAGCCAGAGTGATTTTAGCTAAGTCAGGAAGGCAGTACCAGCAGTTGTCCAGGCAAGACATGAAAGTGGCTTAGATTAGTGTTGTTTAGGCTGAGACAGAGATAGGTAGACAGATTTGACGTGTTCAAAAGTTATTTAATAGAGAACATAGACAGGGCCCACTGATAGTTTAGAAAAGTGGGGAGAGAAAAGAGAGAGAGGGAGGGAGAGAGAGGGAGGGGGAGGGAGGATAAAAGAGGAGAAGAGAGAGAGAGAAACACAGAGAGTCAGAAAGGAAAGAGAGACAGAGGAGAGAGGAGAGAGGAAAGCATGGAGGGAGGGAGACACACATGCACATGCACACACACAGGCACACGCACACACACACACACACACACACGGTGGGAGGGAAAAGAAGAGAGACAGAGAAAGAGAAGAGGAGAGACAGGAAGGGAGGGAAGAAGGTAGAAAGACCAAAAGAGAAGAGAGGAGAAAAAAGGGGTGGGAAAGGGGAAGGGGGAGGAGGAAAAACTATGAATGATGCCTAGTGATTTGGGGAACTGCATGGAAGTTGCTGCTGTTCACAAAGATAGGGTGTATTGGAATCGAAGAAGATCATGAATTTGACCTTGGGCATGCTGAGTTTGGAATGCATTTTAGACAACAAATATGATGCATTATATTCAACAAAAGACGCTGAATATAAAGTATTTTATATGAGTCTGTTGCTGAGAAGAGAAATCTAGCCTGAAGATAGATATTTGGAAGCTGTTTTTCAATAAGTGGCAGTTTAATTTTGGGCATGGATAAAACAACCTAGGGAGAGAATAGAGTAAGCTTCTATTTTCTTCACAAAAAAAATGAGGAAAAAGGAAAAACAAAGTCTGATGTGCCTTCTCTTTTTCAACATTCACAATAACTACAACAAAATGAACCTCTTTTCTTCCAACTTGGAACAGAAAATAGGGTGTGGTGAAACAAAGTGAATTCTGAGTGATGACATGCATTCTAAACCTAAAGTGGGGACACCAGTTCCTACCTCCTAGGACCTCCTATGTACATAGGGTCAGATGGCTGACTTTTATTGGTTGGCTTGATATGTCGGTCAGGCAAGTGTCCTCATCAGAAGCCCCTCCTGATCAGACCGGATGGTCAAGGCAGCCATCATTGCAAAAGTATGACTGTATCCCTGCAGAATGGGTGACACCATGGGTCTCAATTGCTAATGCTTAGGGCCTCTTTTTCTTCTTTTAGAAGAACTTGTTGCCTTTCTTAGCAGAAACAACACATAGATCACTGCATCAGGGTATAGAAAGCTCATTTCAGTACCACTAACTTGGCATGTGAGGGAAGTCTCCAGTCACTGGAGAGTGGGGGCATGGGGGTGGCTGCATTGGCAGCAATACTGGAAGAACCAATTTCTGAGAGATTGACAGGAGAGCCTTCTGACCTTGGGAGGACGTATCTGAATAGGTGCCTGACACCTATCTTGATGGTAGGACATATTAGTACTAAGAAGATCAGAGAGATATTATTTTTCCTGCATGCCTGAGTAGTCAAAGTCTCCCTGTTGAGGCCATTTCAGGTATCAGTACAAAGGTAGCATCCTATGTCCCCTGCCTGATGGACATCGGGCATGCTGTTCACAGACATTTAGATAATGTTCTGTTTTTCCCTTGATTGATGTGCTGCAATGAACACTAGAAGATCATGGTGGTGGAAAGCGGGAGAAGATGTGACTGTCTGTCTGGGAAGATGTGGGAAGAGGGACAACATGTCATTAAGGGCTAGGGAAACAGTAGGGGAACATTATTCTAAGAGCAAAGAAAGCTGGGCAAATCCTGAAGTCCTGGGAGGATCTTGAGCAAAGGATTCTACCTCTCCGAGGGCCCCCAAGGCCCCTTTTGTAAAATGAGAATTATGACATGAGGTGTACTTCTCAGCACTTTTCTCTCCAGACGATGGCTTCTCATTACTAGGTCATCATGCTTTTTCCCTACAATCTGATTTGTACCAAGTTACCATTTTCTGAGCACCTACTAAGCACTAGGTGTTGTCCCAGGCCGTTAACACATGCTAGCTCACTCAATCCTATGGGATGGAAATGACTGTGTCTCCATTTAAAGATGTGGAATTTAAACCTCAGAGGGTTTGAATGATTCAGCCAAGGTCACACAGCCAGGAGGGGGCAAAGCCAAAATACCCACACAAGTCTGCTGAGTACAAAGCAGGTGTGCTTGCTTTTTTGCTAGACAGGCTAGAATAACCAGCAGTTCCTTTTATTCGCTGACTCTCTCAGGGTGAAGCACAAAACTCTTCAGAAAAAGCTTAGCGTTGCAAAACCAAGCATCCTGGAATAAAATGGTAAAAAATACATTTCAAAAGAATATAACAAGGTTTTTTTTAAAAAAGGATCTCTTTTCATTGTTTTTCTTTCTTGCTTATTATGAAAGCAATTCATGTTCACTGGAAATTTGGAAAATACAGAAAAATATAAAGAAGAAAATAAAAATCACTCTAATCTTATTATACAAAGAAAATCGCTGTTAACATTTATTTTATATCTTTACAGTCTTTTCTATGTGCTAAATGTACATACATATATATTTTTACAATAATTGGGATTGTCCTGCCAAATTGCTTTCTAGAAAGGTTGAACTAATTTACATTCCCACCAGCAGTGTTTGAGAGTATTTCCCTCACCCTGGTGAGCATAGAAAATTTTTCTTTTGTCTTTGCTAGTTTAATAGGTTTAAAAGGCAGTGTCTAGTTTTTATTTGCATTTTTTGATACTGGAAAGGCTGAATTTTAAAAGACAATTTTCAAATCTTATTAGAGATGTGTATTTATTCTACTGAGAGTTGTTTATGTCATTTTGTTCATTTTCTTTTGCTGGAATTTTAGTTTTATTTTATATTTCTTATTGATTTGCAAGAACTCTTTATGTATGACAAAATGTTTTTATTTGTCTGAGCTAATTGGGGAAATAGACACTTTCCCCTTTGTCTTCCACATTTATTACAATTTCTTTTTAAGAAGTTAGCTAATTTGTTTTATGATTTTTGGAGGAGCAAAAAATATTTCAATTTTTAAAAAATCTTTTATTCGCCGACTCTCAAGGTGAAGCACAAAACTCTTCAGAAAAAGCTTAGCGTTGCAAAACCAAGCATCCTGGAATAAAATGGTAAAAAATACATTTCAAAAGAATATAACAAGGTTTTTTTAAAAAAGGATCTCTTTTCAAATATATATTTTCTTTATGATAAAATTTTAAAATATGGATTTAAGACTTTACTCCATCACTCTAGATTATTCACCAGCTAATCAATGCCCCTAGTTTCTCTTTTTTGTTGTTGTCGTTTTTTTTTTTGTTGTTGTTGTTTTGAGTTGGAGTCTCACTCTGTCGCC
>NW_007143937.1:210394-235295 GCF_000164805.1 Carlito syrichta
CAATCCACTCACCTCAGCCTCCCAAAGCACCGGATTACAGGCTGAGCCACCGAGCCTGGCGCCCCTAGTTTCTCAATGGTCCTCAAACATAACTGCCAATTAAGATCACCTGGGGTTTTTAAAAAACATCCCAGTTCCCAGATCACACCCCAACCAATTAAATCAGAATCTCCTCATAAGTGGGGTTTGAGTCTGGGCATCAGCCTTTCTAAGTCTCCCCAGGTGAGTACAATGGCAGCCATGGCTGAGGACCACTGCTTTAGTCCCATTCTTCCCATTAGGGTCATCATAATGTAGCCAGTACAGATCAGTAATGCAAAATCTAGCCACCATCCCCCACAACTGAACACACATACCAAAATGGACCTCTTTCTTCCTGAAGCAGAAGATAGAGTGTGGTGAACCAGGCAGATTTGGGAATGGGAAGGAGCTTGTGTCCTCTGAGGGGAGGTAGTTCTACTCTTCAGAAAGGGAGAGGAGAGGGACTCTGATCCAAGTCTTTTGGAGAAGAAAAGGGAAATGCAGAGGAAAAAGAAAGCAAGGGAAATGCCTGGTTTTATTATCTTAATTTTACTCATGAAGAAACTGGGGACCAGCGAAGTTGAGCAAGTGGCCCAAAGTCACTTAGCAATATGTAGACTGATTTTCAGGAAATGAAGAAAGACATTCACTGGGCATTGTGTCATTCATCCATCCATCCTTGGATTTTGCTTGATGGGGGTTCTTCCTTAGGAGACTTGTCTGCATTTTGAACAACTAAGGATCCTAGATAAGTGAGATCTCCTTTCTTCTTCTCTACCTATGATGGGGAAGTTCATAACCCAGTTAAAACCAAATATTGTTGGCCTTTTAACAATGGGGTTAGAAGTACCGACCCTCCTGCTCAGTCAAAAAGCTGCGTATAACTTTTGACTCCCCCAAACCTTAACTAAAAATAGCCTACTGTTGACTGGATGCCTCATCAATTACATAAACAACAGGTATTTTGTATATTGTATGTAGTATATACTCTATCCTTACAATAAAGCAAGCTAGAGAAATAATGTTATTAAGAAAATAAAATAAAGAAGAAAAACTATATTTATTATTCATTAAATGGAAGTGGATCATCACAAAGTTCTTAATCCTCATCCTATTGAATAGGCTGAGGAGGAAGAGGAGGGGTTGGTCTTGCTGTCTCAGGGGTGGCAGAGGTGGAAGAAAATCCACATAAAGGTAAACCTGTGCAGTTCAAACTCTTGTTCAAGGGTCAACTGTATGCTATTTTTAGTTACTTGTGTCTAGGATTGCCCAAACTATCATTCCTTTCTGTTAACATAAGTAGTGAGAGGTTGATTGTAGACTATCTTGTTACTTTCCTTAAGGATTTGGGTCTACAGCCATGTTGGCATAGACTGAGGTGGATTTTCTGAGGTCTTGTAGTCCCAAGTACAATATCCTATCAATAGGGGACCAAATTGGAGCTTGTTTGGATGCATGCATTGTAATAAGACTTTATTCAATCTTCACAACAGCTCTAAGAAGCAGGCACTAGCTTTATTCCCACTTTGCAGATAAGGAAACTGAGGCATACAGTTTAAGTCAGCACAAAGTTCAAGTCAGCCAGGAATAAGTCACCATTTAGACAAAGGATGCATAATCTGCCTGCCTGGTCCCCAGCCCAACTAACAGCAGGTCCCTCAACTGCATATTGATTACCACCTTCCTCCCCTCCTCATTGCCTTCCCACCCCCCCCTCCACCTGGGACAGCAGCCTCATCAAAGCTTCTTCCTCATCAGAGGGTGACAGTGTTTCTCTCCAGAGCAGCTCTTGGTGTATAATTACTAATCAGATGTAGGCAATCAAGACGCATTTCCATCCCCCTATCTTCCTTCTCTCCTCCCCTCAAGGGACACCTTTCTTGGGGGAAGGTGACTCCTTCAGGAATTCACATTAACATCAACAACAGGGGTGGGGAGGAGGAGAGAGGAGGAAGAAAGGCATCAAACTTGTTTGCAAATTGCAAATGACAAGGCATCCTCTGCTGCTGGTTTGCTCTCTGCTATTTTAAGGGGCCTCATTTAGCATAATATTTGCATCGTTTGTGTCTTACCGGATAATTAGAAGTAGAGACAAATTCTTCTTGTTCCCAGACTAAGGGCATTGGGGTGGAGAAGAAAGGAATCTCTGGAGATGTTTCTCAGGCAGTACAGCCTTTAAGAGTTACTTCCTCCAGTGCCCCTCTCTTGCTAAAATTCCCTGAATGTTAGACATTCTGAACTGGGAGCCATTGTTCAATGTTTGGCTTCAGGGAGCCTGTGACCCCTCTGAAACTCTAAGCAGAATTCTGTGTTTATGAAATTATTTGCAATCCCCACCCCCGCCTCAAGAAGGCCCATAAATTTCATCAGTCAAGGAAATCTTCAATTCTCAAATTAAATGACATACAATGGACATCTGTTTGCTTCCACAATATCCATTCAGAACCCTTCTTCAGGTTCTAGCATCTTGATTTTTCTTTGGGGGAACCAACCCTCTTCCATCTTCATTCCATTTTAGAGCTGACCAATAGAACTTTTTGTGATGATAGAAATGTTCTATATAATCCAGTTCTCCAAAGAAGGCTAAACAAGCTGCCTGTGCTTTAGGCAGCGGCCATGAGGGTTTATGGTGGTCCACATTTTAGCCTGGTTTCTCCCCAAGTCTGATAAATTCTTCCTCCCCTTCTCATTTGCTTGTATTTCCAGTAGCTACTGCAGTAATGAGTCAATGGCTGAATATATTCAAATGCAAAATACCATTATCCTTCATTAAAAGACTTGTCACCACTGGCCTCTGTAGAAGAGAGTGATTATGCTATTAAGAGCCCCTTGACACATGGTCCAGGAGTGACCGGGCCTTCTTCCCAGGGCTCCTGTCTCCCATGCTTCTGACTCAGCTGCTTATACTGATGAGGTCAAGGCAGGCAAAGCCCTGTGAAGTCAAGCTTATAGTTGAGGGAGGATGCCAAGGGCTTAGGACAATGCTGCATCTTTTTCAACATTTTCACAAGTTTCTGGGCAGAATCCTATTGCCTTCTATAGATTCACTTCCTGTCTCTCTGACCATGGGATCTTCAAGCCTGACTTGAAATCCTTGTCTTCTTTCAATGTCCTTTTAGAAAAAATGACTCCCTTTAAATTGTCCACCATTTGACTTCTAAAAACCTAATCAGTGCCTAGGACAGGATTTGATAGTGATTAAGACCAACACAGACTGTGGTGTTGGGCATAACTGTGTTTATAATTTTTCCACTTATTCACTGTGTGATTTTTGACAAGTTATCTGACCTCTGTAAGCCTCAGTTTTCTTAATTTTAAAGGGGGTAAATAGTGTGACAGATATTGTTGGTTTCTTTTTTTTTTTTAAGTTCACTTCTCACTACAGAGGTTGAAAATGTCACATATATTCCTAGTCTTTCTTGTAGCCAAGGATGACCATGTGACTAGGTTTTGGTCAATGGGATAAAAGGGAAGTTTGCTTAACAGCTTCTGGGATGATTTTTCTCCAATAAAAAAGAGAACAGTACTCAAGGAGAGACTTTTGCTCCCTTTCCTCCATTCTTCTTTGAATCCTGTTCTGTGAGGTTATGATGTCTAGAGCCACAGCAGCCTTCTTGCGACCATGAGTCAACAAACTTGTGAATGAAAAACCAGCACTCTGAGAATGATGGAACAGCAGGATATAACAATTCAGATCGTGAATGGTATCACTGAGATGCTGAACCAGCAATGGAGCATCCTAATTCTTTGTTTAAAATGTCCTTGAGTCTTAAACCATTGGTAGTCAAGTTTCCTGCTATAAGCAGCTAAAAGCCTCTATAAGGGATACATCAAGCCCAGGCTTATAGGTTTTTGTGGAGAACAAATAAGATAATGTATGAAGAATTCCCTGCATAGTCCCCAAAACATGATGAGCATGCAAAAAGAGCAGCATTTATTATTGGCAGCAATATCTGTACCCAGAGATTCATAGGTGAGATATGAGGAAGCATTGAGAAATCAGTGATGTGTAAAATTTAGCCTTCTTCTACTCTCCCTTTCCACCTGGATGGATACTGAAATCCAAAATTTTAGCACCAGAAGGGAATCTTTGCTCTTAAATGCAACTTAACTCTTCTCATTTTATAGACAAGGAAATTGACCCTCAGAGTTAGGAAGAGACTGTCCAAAGGTCATGTTAAATTAGTGAACCGTGGTGGTAAAACCAGGGCTAGCGATTAACATCTCTTGGAGTTAGAGGCCAAAGTTCATCTGCAATCAGTTTCCCCTATTCCAATTCCAACAAGCTCATAGGTTGTTATGGAGGAAGGAAGTAATATAATGAGACATCAGTTGCGAAATATTTTTGAAAAGTTTGGGAAGCACTACATATGAGTAGGGTTATGTTTCTCAGTGCATATGTTTTAGCATTTTGCTCCTTTGTCAAATGGGCAGGAGATGTCTCAGAAGTGGGAAGAGTTTTAGCTGGAGGCTGTGTGCCTAGCTGGGAGGTACACCTATATTCATTGATTTAGTTATCTATTCATTGATTGATTCATTTATTCAAGAAACATTTCCTGAGTGCCTATGCTGAGCCAGACACCGGGTAGATTTTGTTTAACATTTGTGGGAATGAGTTGGGACAGAGAGTGGTACATGAAACTTCTATTCTCCCTCTCTAGGGCTTTGCCGTCAAATTAAATTGTCAAAGGTACGGATTGGTTTAGGATGCACTTATCACAGCGGAGTCCTACCTGCTTGGATTCCCCAAATATATGCCATTAAACCTGATGCTATTCCTCACTTCTGATATTACATTTTTGGGGGCATGTCTTGAGAAAGTTTTTCTTACTTAGTAACCATTCTGGGCATGGTTGTACTGACTTAATAGTTTCTTCTCTTGGAGCGTGAGGGACTACACTGGGATGGAGCCTAGGACTTGGATGTTTTCATAGTAGTAGTAACAGGACCCAGGAATGGACAGGGGGTAGCTTTAGACTGAATACAGACGGCAGTGAGTGGGAGGTGGATAGAGGTATAAGAATCCAGGCTTTCAGCTCAGAGGGGTTTATATTCTAATCCTGTTCTGCTGATGCCTACCTGTGTGACTTTGGATGAGTCACTCACCCTGTCTGTGCCTCAAGTATCTATAAACTGTTGTAGTGATAAAATGAGATGTCATATTTAGAGCTCTTTGCACAATGGTTGGCCCAGACTATCCCAAGATAAGGATTTGAGTGCAAGTAGTTTATTTGGAAAGTGATTCCCAAAACTTACCCATAGAGGGATAGGAAACTAATGATGGAATAGGAAAAAGGCTAATCAAAGTTGTTATTGAGTAAGTTAACACCATGGGCAAATGAAGTGCAACCCCATTGGAGACTTTTGGGAGATGTTGTAGAACATCCCTCAGAGCTATCTCATTTGAGAGGTAAAACAAAAATCTGGGGCATTATCCTTCAACTCCTACCCGCTATTTGGTAAGTGCTGCCACTGAAGCAGTAACTCCCAGAACTCCCAGTGCGTCCTGAGCGAGCAGGGAGGCCCTCAAGTGAAGACTTGGGTGCTTGCAGTAGAATACTTTCACTCCTGAAGCAGAGTGCCAAAGGGATATAGATAGACTGATCTGAGTTCAAAGTCATGCTCTGCCACTTATTACTAGCTCTGTTTTTTGGGCAGATCATCTCATCTCCTGGTCACCCAGAGTGTAGTTCGTGGAAGTATGGGTATCACCAGGGAGCAGCAAGAAATGCAGATTTTGGGGGCCCCGCCCCTTGTATATTACTTATTTATTGCAGCATAACAAATTACCCTGAAGTTTAGCAGCTTAAACAACCAAGAGTTACTATCTTAGCCACAGTGTGCTTGCTCTCATTGACATGCATGGGGACTACTGATTTATGGTTAAGGAAAAGGGAGATTTGGGGCCTGGGAGGACTGGGGGGAGCAAGGAGACAGAAATAATAAAGGTAGCCAACTGTCTGTCACTCCCTTTACCCATGTCCATCTCCATACATGGCCTCATGGCCTAATTTTGAGCTCCAATAAGATTAGCAGTTAGAAAGGAAAGTCAAGGTTGTCTGGCTCAAGATGCTGGACTCAGGCAGGGATACTTCGGGATAAAGTGGGAGCCAGACTTCAGGAAAATTCCATCTCTTCATCTCTACTTGAGGCCTCAGTGCTGAAGTTTCATGTTGGCCTCTATAGGATATGGCTGGGGGGGCAGAAGCCATAGAATTCTGAGCAACTATGAGACTCAGCTTTCTGCTCTCTGACTCTTTTCCAGTCAATGACCCAGGACCTGTGTCAGCACATGGGGGTCTCATGTTGCAACTGATCACTGTGCTTATGATACTATCTTAAACTCCTCAGATGTATTAAGTAATTTAATTCTCACAACAGCCCTATGAAGTAGGTTTCTATTATTATCCCCATATTACATATGAGGAAACCAAAGTTCAGAGTGGTTGAGAAACTTGCCTAAGACCTTTGTGCCTAAGGTCACAAAGCCAGGAAATAATAGAGCTGGGAAATTAATGTGACCTCAGGTATATTCACAGAATGCCAAGACTGTCACAGTCAGGTTGTCCACCTTTAGACCATCAAAAAGGTGATGATTATGCTTCAGGCTATGTTATGTTGGTTTTCATGTCTTTGTGCCATGTCTTAGTCTGTTTGTGTTGCTTAAAGGAATAACCAAGGCTGGGCAATTTATAAAGAAAAGAGGTTTATTTAGTTTATGGTTCTGCAGACTATACAAAAACATGGTACTAGCATCTGCTTTGGGTGAAGGCTTCAGGTTGTTCAAGCAGGAAGGTGAAAGGGAGCTGGCATGTATAGAATGCATGGTGAGAGGGGAAGCATGAGGGAGAGGGAAGGTGCTAGGCCTTTTTTGACAGCCAGTTATTGGGGGGAACTCTCACAGCAACAAATAAAGCAAGAACTCACATGTGACCATGAGGGCAGCACCAAGCCATCTATGAGGTACCCACCCCCATGTCTCAAACACCTCCTACTAAGTCCATCTTCAACATTGGGGATCAAATTTTAACATGGGGTTTGGAGGGTCAAATATCCAAACTATAGCACCACAGTTACTTTTGCTCCTTCTAGCCATCTTTACTAAAACACATTTTTATCCTTCTACTGATTCACCCATTAATTTATTCAGCAAATGTTTATTGAGTGCTTACTATGTGCCAAGCACCATCCAGGGAACTGGGGATGCAGCAGAGAATGCCACAGACAAAATATCTGTGTTTGGGGTATTCCTACACTTGGGGGTTGGTGGAGACAGATAATAGGTGATTTATCCAATGTGTTAGAAAATGACAAATGTTATAGAAAACATGATCAGTGCAAGGATGATTGGCAGCGTATGTTTCTATTTTAAATAAAGTGATCAGGAGGTAAGGGGACAAGTCTTGTGGCAGCATTCCAGTCAGAGGGGACAGCCACTGCAAAGCAGATGGCCAAAGCATGTGGGGTGTGTCCATGGAGCAACAAGGAAACCTGTGTTATGGAACAGAGTAAGCAAGGGGAGAGAGTGGGATACAGAGGTAGTTGGGGCTAAACAGGCAGGACCATTGTAGGGACTTTGGCTACTCCTCTGATTAACATGGGGAAACACTGAAGGGTTTTGAGAATAGGATTGCCTTGATTCTATTTACATTTCAAAAGGAACACAGCAATACAACACTGTTGCTCTGCAGAGAATGGGCTATAGAAGAGCAAGGGTGGTGGTATCAAGACCAGCGGAGAGGCTACTGCAATAGTTCAGGTGAGAGATGACAGGAACTAGGACCAGGGGTAGGTGGGAAGAAGAGGCCAGATTCTGAATACAGACACTAAGAGTTTCCAGCAGATGTGAGTGTGAGATTCATCTTCTCCACTTTTCACAGCTGCCCAGGTCATGGGAGCTTGTGTAGCTGGGATCCTTTGGCACTGAAGAGTGAAGACATCTACTAAGACATATGGCTCCTTCACAGGGCTGCACACATCAAACTTGTCAGCCAGGAGTTATGGCTGGCAACATCTTTAGGCTCTCCACCAGGGATATCAGTGGAAGCTCTGGTCTTAATTAAGTTTCATGGG
Source organism: Carlito syrichta (assembly GCF_000164805.1). Classification (NCBI taxonomy): domain Eukaryota; kingdom Metazoa; phylum Chordata; class Mammalia; order Primates; family Tarsiidae; genus Carlito; species Carlito syrichta. Next base: position 218,489 of record NW_007143937.1, read on the forward strand.
GTGCCATCATCCATCCGTCTTCCCCAATTAACTCAGGGGAGAATATGAGGGTGATACTGGAAGAGAAGACAGCCCCAAGCTGATAAATATGGATCAAAACAGACTGGTTGGAGTCTCTGAGGACCCATCAGAAAAGAGGAGGGATGAAAAGAGGATTTGTCGAAGATGCTTTGGTGGAGAAGAGAATTCGGAAGGCTGTCTCGTGGTGAAGGATTGATTTCAGAATCACTCAGTTGAACTGAGCAGTGCCTCCTAAGCCTGCCTTAATGAGATTTCTATTTCAAGGAGATAATATGGTTACCTAAATCTGTATCCTCCAGACTTGGGGCCAGAATGTTAAGACTCTGGAATCTATTGATGTCTTCAGTTGGGTTGGCTTGTGTAGGCTGCCACCACAGGATGTGTTGTGTATCATCTGGAATACATTAGATCAGAGGTCCCCAACCCCTGGTCACAGACTGGTATCCTAGTCCATGGCCTGTTAGGAACCAGGCCTCACAGCAAGAGGTGAGTGGCGGGAGAGCTAGTGAAACTTCATCTGTATTTACAGTTGCTCCTCATCACTCGCATTACCACCTGAGTTCTGCCTCCTGTCAGATCAGTGACAGCATTAGATTCTCATAGGAGCGTGAACCCTATTATGAGCTGCACATGTGAGGGATCTAGGTTTTGTGCTCCTTATAAGAATCTAATGCCTGATGACCTGAGGTAGAGCTGAGGCAGTGATGCTAGTGCTGGGGACTGGCTGAAAATATGGATTAACACTAGCAGGGAGGTTTGACTGCACAGAGACCATAATAAATCAATTGCTTGCAGACTCATATCAAAACTCTATCAACGAGTGGCAAATGAGTTGACGTACTTCAACTGGACTGCTATATCTGCTGGCAGGTTTTAAGTCAGAATCTGGCATTTATTTTAGTCCACATGTGGCCTGACCATTATTTTATTTACCACTTCCATCTACAACTCTTTATTTTTTATTTATTTTTATTTTAAAGATGTGGGGTGCAATTCAGGGTTAGGTGTACAATGTTTATTATGCATGCATCCTTGTTGATGCGGTGTGCTCTCCTTCCCCTAGCAGATTCCATTACTGCCAATCCCATCCCTGCCACCCCCTCCAGTCGGCAGTTTCCCACTACTGCCAATCCTTTTCTTATAGCATTATGATAGTTGTTCAAGGTACACTTATAAGTGACAACATGTGATACTCAGTTCTTTGTGTCTATGATGGACCACTCAGTTTTTCGACTCTAAGTCCATCCAGGTTGCTGTGAAGTTCATAATTTTGTCTTTCTTTATGGCTGCATAATATTGCATCATGTATATGTACCACATTTTAAAATCCAGTCCTCTTTCAATGGGCAGCACGGTTGGTTCCATGTTTTTGCTGTTGTGAACAATGCCATCTGCAACTTTTTTTTAAAAATGGTGAGTTGTGTAATTATTTCATTATATTACATATTACAATGTAATAATAATAGAAATAAAGTACACAGTGTTATACACTTGAATCATCCCAAACCACCCCCCTCTCCTCGCCCGTGGAAAAATTCTTTTCCACGAAACTGGTCCCAGATGCCAAAAATGTTGGCGACTGCTGCATTAGATTCATCAGTGGTGAGCTAGAAAGATGGAAGGAAGGAAAGGAGGGAGGGAGAGAGGAAGGAAGGAAGAAAGGAAGGAAGGAAGGAAGGAAGGAAGGAAGGAAGGAAGGAAGGAAGGAAGGAAGGAAGGAAGAAAGGAATTTAGGTTCTTATCTCAGATTGCAGTCTGGACAGCCTTCTGTATAAAAGTCTCTTGGGTATGGGAAGTAGGGTTCTGTCCAAGGTGCTGAATCTTCTAAGCGCTCTCTTCCCTTGATGCCCCATCTTGCTTCTTACATTCAAATTTCAACACATATTTGTTGAGCACCTACCACGCCTCACCACACTCCAGGTCCTGTGATACACCATAGTAGTTCAAAAATGAGCAAAACCAACAAAAACTTCTCCCTCTTGAAAGCTTAAGTTCTAGTGGTGGAGATAGATAAGAATTAGAAGGGAAAAAAAGTAAATAGTCTATTAAAGGTGAAAAGTGCTTTGGAGAAAAATAAAGCAGGAAAGAAGAACAAGGAGGGCAGGATTTGTTGCAGCTGTAAGTGGGACAGTCAGCCAAGGCCTTTACTGAGATGGCACCTGAATAAACATTTGAAAGCAGTGAGGTAGTGAGCTATTCAGGTTTGCCTGTATTTCCACACCAACCAAGTGGTATTGCTCACATTTCCCACCAGACGCTGTTTTATCTCACACCAGTGCTTTTGCTTATGATGTTCCCTCTTCCTGGAATGCTCTTCTCCCAAAATCTCTCACTACTGGGTTCAAAACCTACTCCTCCTAAAAAAAATCCTATCTCCATCAAAAAGCCTACCATGATTGTCCTTTGATTGGAAGTGGTATTAACTTTCATAGCCCTTATATGCATCACTCTCTAGCTATTTTTATTTTATATTGTGTTTCTGTCATGGTTTAGGTTCCCATATCGTCTCCTCCATTGTTCTGGGAATTCCTCAAGAGTAGGAACTGTGCTCTGATGGGTAAGATCACAGTGTCTGGAATCAGACAGAACTGTATTCAAATCCAAATTCCTTCACTTGCTAGCTGTGAGGCCTTGGACAAGTCACTTCACTTCTCTAGACTTTTTTAAATCTGTAATGGAAGTAATACTATCACCAGGCTTATGAGTTTATTGTGATAATTAAACATCTGTGAATATAAGGCATTTAATAAGATTCCTGAGACAAAGTTAGCATTCAGAAAATGACAGTCAGCATTATATTAACAATTACTTCTCATGCCTCCTATACCTATCCCAGGTGCTGGCATTCAGTTTTTATCTTATAAAATGTGTAAATGAACACATCTCTTTGTAAGTCTTTCTCAAAGAGTGGTCTATCAATTGCCTGAACAAGAACCAAGCAAGAGAGCTTATTAAAATGTAGATTCCCAAGGTCTTTTGCCCATCCCTCCTGAGCTCAGAGGGTAGGAACTCAGGAATTTGAATTTCAAATGATGTCCTGGATAATTCTTACACTTTCTACAATTTTAGAACCACTCGGAATAAATATAGTGCAGAGATAAAGGACATGGGCTCTGGAACTAGACTTCCTGGGCTTTAATCTTGGTTCCACCGTGAACAAGCCGTGTGACCTTTGGTAAACCACATAAGTTAATTGTGCCCCCATTCCACCCACCATGAACATGGTGATGACAATAATAGTAGTCAATGCATAGAGTTTTGGGGGGAATATATATACATATATTTAATAGCTGTTCTAAGCTATGCACAGCTGCATACAGTGAGTCCTAGTTGTTATATTCTGTTTGTAAGCAACCTCTGTGAATAGTCAGTTCACATGAATTTGACCAGGGGGTTTCTGAGTTTGCTTTAGAGGCCTCCTTGCCTGGCAGCCTTACTTCACTCTGTGCACAGCTGTTCTGAAGACATGAACCCGAGACAGAGAGAGAATGAACCCAAAATGAGCCTCAAGCACTTGCCCTGCTGCTGCTACTGCTGATAGGAAAATAGCACTCTGCTCTTTAAAGGATTCCTCTGGCAGATGCACGCACAGCTGTTCCACCTTCTTCCTGCAGGCAAAGAGCAGGCAGATGCTGCCAAGAGTTCAGGAAACCACGCCATCACCAACTCATGCAAATAAGGCCTGCAATGACTTCCTCCCTTCTTGCTTGTCTGAGTTTCTCTCCAAGGAAGTCTTGGGGTAAAAGACGTCTCTTAATTTGTGCTCCCTCTAGAGGGGAAACTTGAGGGGTAGATGCACCTAGAGGGGAGAATTGCTGGGAATGGTGAAGGAGATAGAGAGGAGAGAATCTGGAAGACTGCTGGGAGGCAGCAAGGTGTGTTGGCTGAATTTAATCCCATCAACACTAGCTTGCTGTGTGACCTTGGGAAAGTCACCTTATGGCTCAAATTCTTACCTCAAGATGACTAGCATAGTGTAGTGGAGTGCGCAAAAGATTTGAAGTCTGTCTGTCTAGGTTGGAATCCAGGCTTCATCATGTGACCTTGGGCAAGGTTTCTTTACATTTTTTAATTTTTTACTTTAAAAAAATTTTCTTTTAAAGCTGTGGCATACAATTCAGGATTAGGTAGATAAGTGGTCATCATACAGGTAATGTTTGGGCTTCCCTTTGGTCTCCACTTCCCCTGGTTTAAGATCAGGTACCCTTATTGATGTTATGTGGCCACCCCCCCGCCCCCCCGGCTGTGTCCTAATACTGCCAATCCCTTTCTTATAGCATTGTGGTTAATGTTCAAGGTCCACTTATGAGTGAGAACATGTGGTACTTGATTCTTTGCTTCTGTGATAGATCACTGAATATTATAGACTCTAAATCCATCCAAGTTGCTGCAAAGTCCATAATTTTGTCCTTATTTATGGCTGCATAATATTCTATCATGTATATGTGCCACATTTTAAAAATCCAGTCTATTTTCGATACTATCTTTAGTTTTCCCTAAAGAAAGATGGGTTGTGGAAATATCTGTCCTGTGTGGAAATGTCTGCCCTGTATGCTCAACAATGGATGTTCACACACACCTTAAGATGTGAAATGCTACAGATAAGCAAGGTGTCACCCATCCCATCCATGGAAACTTGACTTTCTCATTCCCCTCAGCCTGGGGTGGCGTTGTGTGGGAGCAGAGAATTGAAGACAAGCTACCAGGAGAGAGATTGCCTTACTATAGGTGCTGCGTGCAGGATAATCAGGTTTCAACATGCAACTCACTTCATTTGCTGACATAGCTTCAGGCATTGGCAGAGAACAACATGGTTTTCATCCATCGTGTCAATGCTCCCTTTTTTGGAAGCAGTTTGGTGCAGTGGGTGAGCACAGGAGGCATACGTTGGGTCTAGTTTCCAATCCCAGGTCTGTCACTTATATCTTTGTGACTTTGGAAAATCACTTACACATGAAAAAGTGCTCTGCCTCACTCATCATCAGAGAAATGCAAATCAAAACCACACTGAGATACCACCTAACCCCAGTAAGAATGGTCATCATTAATAAAACAAACAGCAACAGATGCTGGTGAGGATGCGGAAAAAAAAGAACGCTTCTACACTGCTGGTGGGAATGCAAACTTGTGCAACCTCTTTGGAAGACAGTGTGGTGATTTCTGAAAGAACTAGAAATTGACCTTCTGTATGACCCAGCAATTCCCCTATTGGGAATATACCCAGAGGAACTAATTCATTCTACAAAAAAGATACCTGCGCACGCATGTTTGTTGCAGCTCTATTCACAATAGTAAAAACATGGAACCAACCATGTTGCCCATCGAAGCTGGAATGGATAAAGAAAATGTGGTACATATACACAATGGAATATTATGCAGCCATAAAGAAGGACAAATATATGGACTTTGCAGGAACTTGGATGGATTTGGAGTTGATCATACTCAGTGATCTATCACAGAAACAAAGAACAGAGTACCATATGTTCTCACTCATAAGCAGATCTTGAACAATTATAATACTATAAGACAGCATTTGGCAGTAGTTGGGAAACTGTTAGGGAAGAGGGGGTGGGATTGGCAGTTGAGGGAAACTGCTAGGGGAGGGAGGGGCATAAAAAAAATCAATTTTTTTTTTTAGTTGGAGTCTCACTCTGTCGCCCAGACTGGAGTGCAGTGGCTATTCCCAGCCACTGCAACCTCGACCTGCTGGGCTCCGGTGATCCTTCCACCTCAGCCTTCCGAGTAGCCGGAATTACAGGCATGTGCTACCACGCCCGGCTAATTTTTAATTTACTGTAGAGATGAGGTCTCACCAAGTTCCCAGGTGGGTCTTGAACCCACGGACTCAGGCAATCCACTCACCTCAGCCTCCCAAAGCGTGGGATTACAGGTTGAGCCACCGAGCCCAGCAATGTTTGTATGCCTAACCCTGAATTGTATCCCACACCTTTATAATAAAAATAATAATAAAAATAAAAGAAAATCACTTAGCCTCTCTGAGGCCCGGTTTCCTATACCTTATAATAGGATAATCATAAATTCCTCACAGCATTGTTGAGGATTAAAAGGAATTAAGTATATATAAAGTGTTTTGCCCAATGACTGGTTCATAATAGGCACTAAATGAACAAATGCTTGTTCTTATTCACTTATTTATTTTTTTGAGTCTGAGGGAAGAACAACCTTCTCAGGCTTGACAAGTGATTCTCCAGTCACTGAGGCAGAGATAACATCAGCTCTAAAGGTGAGGTGTGTTAGAAAGAGCCTCGGATTTGTGATTACCATAGTTGGTGACTGAGACCTGTTGGTGCTGTGTGGCTTTACATGTGTCTCTTTCTCTCTCTAAATTTTAATTTTCTCATATGTAAAATGGGGTAGGCGGTCTTAGGCTGTTTGCCTCCAGGATTGTTGCAGCATTCCGATGTGTGAATTCATGAGAAAATGCCTTGTAAATTTGACAGTGCCAAACAGTTGAAAAGAGGAAACCATTGCGTGTAAGAGTTATGGACCATCTTACCACTACAGACTTTCTACTCTTTATCATTCTAAAGCCCATTATGAGTAAGGCAGATTAGGCCAGACAGAATTTGGCTTGTTATTTCCCGAAGCCTGAACATCCTCAATTTCTGGAGCCTGGATCCTCTAAAAATAGAAGACTACCTTAGCCACCAAGCTCTTCCCTCCTCTGATGACATCACACAGAGGGGAACCAATCACTGGAGGAAGTTCCTTAAAGCTCCTCCCATTGGCAACTTACCCGAATAGAGGAACCAAGACAGTCCAACTCCTTGAGCACATGTTATAAACTGCCACCCACACTCCATCCCACTCTACATACTCAGGGCCCTATGAGGAAATGGCAAGTTGAGAGATTAAAGAAAATTTAATGAAAGTGCTACTCACAGAGGAGGGGCAAAATTGGGAGAGCTGATGAGGAATGTTGAGGCACCCAGAGACTAGCAACAGTTGGGAGCTGTTACTACCTAGGCTTGAATATACAGGAAGAGAATTTGGCTTATCAGACCCTGGAGAGCGGTAGATATCCAGGGAAGGGGCCAGCAGGAACTGTAGTTACCGAGGGACTTAGCCACAGCAGGAAATGCAGCACCAAGGCAGTAGGTAGTAGCAATGGGACTGAGAGGAGAAATACTTTGAACTCTTTCTTCCAGCTTTCCAGGCTCACCTGGTGACTCCCATCGGCTAAATCCACTGGCACAGAACAAGGGAGCTTGTTGATGCTATCCCTGCAGGTCAGCTTTCCAGGACCTAGGGCAGTGTGGAGAGTGGTCTAGTCTGAGGGGCATCACAGAGAATAACCAGTATGCTGCCAAGTACCCCTTCTCACTTGCCCGGTGGGCCCCCAGACTCTCAGTGAAAGGTACGTTCTCCACTTTTCTGGATCCATTTTCAGAGCAGTGTTGTCTGCCTCAGGGACTCTCTCCTGGAGACCAGAACCTCCACTAAGAGAGAAAACACAAGAAAATGAAAAGTTTTGAGAAAGGCCAGGATGTTTAAGGCAAAATTTAGGAAGAGGTGGAGTCTGAATGCTCTAGTCATAGGCTGGGTGGTAAACTCCAGGAAGGCCAAGAGGTTGGTGGACACTGGAGTCTAGTTCTTCCCAGGTCTACTCTTTTTATCTTTCTTCTGTGCAGCTTGAGGGACAATTAATATCCTTGGCTGCAGCATAGACAGGCCTGGCCCTTCCACTCCTGGCTGTGTAAACTTGGACATGTTTGTTAGACTCTCTGAGCTCTGGGCCTCTCATCCATAAAATGGGAATAATTCTACTTCATAGAGTTGTTACCAGAATTTAATAAGAGGTTAAAAACAAAGGATCTAGCTACCCGGCAGACGGCTGGGAAGTGATAGCTGAATATGAGGCTGTCAGTGGCATGTGACCTTCCTGGTGGAGCTCACATGGCTGAGGTGCAGCTCCTGTTTCAGCATCCCTGCCTCCATTGGATACACGCTGCTGGCCCTGTGCTCCTGAGAAGGGCTGCTTGTCTGGCTCCGTCTGCAGAGCTCCGGCAGGAGAGGCTGAAAGAATGCAAATGTGCTCTTATCTGAGTGTTTGCAGCTGCTGTCTTCCTTGAGTCCATCCCCAGGAACAAGGGCAGACTCTGGGCCCCCCAGGATGCCTCAGGTTTCCTCTAACCCTGCTGAGTCTATAATATCAGCAATAATATCCAGCAATACCTCGGGTTTTTCTATTTATAAAGTGCTTTGATTTTCATCCTCTCATTATAGTCTCACAATGACCCTGGACTATTATCACGGACCATATTGTACCAAAGAGGACACCGAGGTCAGAAAGATCAAAAGACTTGCCCAAGGTCACATGGTTAATCACTGGTGAAGGGATTAGAACCCATGCAGTTTAATACCAGAATTTAAAGTTCATTATATCTGTGAGAGTGCTTCTGGCTGCAAGTAACAGAACACCCTGATTCAATGTACTTAAGAAAGACTTTCAAAAGTCCATAATGGGCAGGCTGGAGGTCATGTGGTTCTCTGGTTAATTAATATACATTTCAACGATGTCATCTGACTTGGATTCATTTAATCCTCTCTAAGATCAGAGGAATTGCCCTTAGTCTGGTTCCCCTCAAGGTCACCAGACTATAACTGCTGTCACAAAATGACAGGTGTCGCATGCAGATACAACATCCAGGGAAGATGAGAAGCCTGCTTTTAATTATGTCTTTTTAAGGGCAAGGAAACATTTCCCAGAAGCCGTCTGTCCCCGGCCGTTTGTTATGTCTCTTTCCCAAACCATTCCCTGGCAAGGGAGTAGGACTACCTTAGGCCATTAGATTTTACCTGTGGGTCAAGAGAAGGAGGGAGACCCTGGTGGGCAATCAATTGTCCTCTACCTCCATGCTTGTGACTACGATACTGTTAATTCTGGGCCTGTGACTCATCCTCTATTTGTGGCCATTATAAGTTGCAAAGTAGACTTCACCTAGATGTAGAAGATAAATCTGGCATTAGAATGCTGGAGTTAGATGTCATTGCTTGGAATGTAACTGGGACAATTTCCCCTCTCTGGATGGCGTAAACTGTAGTAAATGAATAGGCACTCTACCTCTGGGGTTGAAAGTTCTGGTTCCCAATCCCAACTCTGTAGCCCTGAGCAACAGGGTTCCTAAACATTCATTCTTCTTCAGTAAAAGAGACTTGATAATGGCCTATGTCTCTAGGCTATAGTGAAATCTGTGCAGAAAACATTGCAAAGGCACCTAGCACAGTGCCTCGTGCTTAGTAGGTGTTTTATTAAGACTACCCAATATTATTCTAGGTATGAAGTTTTCTTATCTTGAGAACAAGGGAGTTTATAACACGTCTCTTTGGGTTCACATGGTCTATGGCTTCTATTTGGTCTCAGGGACCCTGGTTTTGTGCTCAGCCCTGTGGTCAGCTTAGATCTCGTTGCTCCCTCTGGAAGAAAGGGAACTCTTGATATCCCATTGACTCCAGAGGGAACCTTCCCAGGCAGCCATATTTTTCAGTCTATCTCTCTGCTAAGCTATTCCACAGTTGATGTGCCATGCAAAAAATCCACTTGACGTTTCCTTCCACCTTGTCAGTGCTATCTGAAGTTAGCACGTAGGACCTAGAGACAGACGACAACCTTCTTCAGAGAGCATCAGGAGGCTGGTGGCATGTCCTTTCCCCTGAAGGGGCTGAAGATAGCAAGTGACACCTGGGAGTCTACTGAGCCTCCCTAGTGAGTGACTTATGCAGTTGTTGTCCTGGAGCTGTCATAAGAGTGGCAGACTGAGAGCTTGTTTGGAGGTTCTAGCAGGGAAGCGCAGCTACTCGTATACCCTTGACTGAAGAATGGTCCTCCTCTAGTGGGGATGGTCGTCCTCTTCGGGAGGGACGCACATGGAGCAGTAAGGGAGGAAGGGGACATCCGCCTAGCCAGCCAGATCAGCCGAATCAACCCTGGCGATCAATGGGGTGACAGATGTCGCAGCCAGATCGCCCTCACATCCTGTAATCCCGCGCTTTGGGAGGCTGAGGTGAGTGGATTGCCTGAGCCCGCGGGTTCGAGACCCCCCTGGGCAACTTGGCGAGACCTCATCTCTACAACAAATCAAAAAATTAGCTGGGCGTGGTAACGCACGCCTGTAGTTCCAGCTACTTGGAAGGCTGAGTGGAAGGATCGCCGGAGCCCAGCAGGTCGAGGTTGCGGTGGCCAGGTGCGGCCACTGGCACTCCAGTCTGGGTGACAGAGTAAGACTCCAACTCAAAAAAAAAAAAAAAATAGAATGGCAGACTGGGAAGAGTCTGTTGATAAGAGAAGCTTCCAGCATCACAGATGCAGGCTGGAAGTGTCTGTGGCATCTCAGCTAGGTAGAGCCACACCATGAATCGGGAGGCGGAGATCAAGGCTGGTTCTGTCCCTTGGCCTGGGTGATCATGGGTAAATCATTTTATCTCTCGAAGCCTGAGTTTCCCCACGTGGAGCAGTGGTTCAAAGTTTGATTCTAGATGCTGCCTGGGTTCAAAGCCTAGTCTCACCATTGATGTGTGACCTTTTGGGCTTAGACTTAAGGAATCTCAGCTGCATCTTTAAAACCGGGCTCCAGACCCAGGATAATCCTCCCATCTCAAAGTCCTCAACTTAATCACATCTACAAAGTCCCTTTTGCCATGCAAGGTAACATATCCAGAGATTCTAGGGATTAGGATGTGGATGTCTTTGGTGGGGGAGTCATTATTCTGCCTATCAGAATCCTGCATGATTACATTAAGATAAAGTTCAAAACAGGCTGAACTAATCTAATGAAGAGTGTGATTGGCCTTAGGGGGACAGCTGGGGAGCCCTGATGTGGCGCTGATCTGATGTGGGTGTCAATTACTCAGGTGTGTTCACCTTGAGAAAAGTCGCCAACCTGTACACTTATGATTTGTGCGCTTTTCTGAATAATATATGTTGTACTTCAACACAATGACTGACTTAGAAAAAAAGCTGGGATCAAAGTGGTACCTACCTCATCAGGAGGTTATGGCATTAAATGTGGCATAACATGCCAAACACTTATTAAAACAAAGAATGGAGGACAATATTCACTGTGTGACTTGTTCTTTCAATAAACACTTTTTGGAGGAAAACTCTTCCACAAAAAATGAAATCGCATTTATTTATTTATTTGAGTTGGAGTCTTACTCCCTCACCCAGGCTGGAGTGCAGTGGCACGCTCACGGCCACCCCAGCATCGACCTGCTGGGCTCCGGTGATCCTTCCACCTCAGCCTTCCAGGTAGCCGGAAATACAGGTGTGCGCTACTGTGCCTTGCTAATTTTTTATTTGTTGTAGAGACAAGGTCTCGCCAAGTTGCCAGGGTTGGTCTCGAACCCGTAGGCTCAGGCAATCCACTCACCTCAGCCTCCCAAAGTGCTGGGATTACAGGCTGAGCCACTGAGCCTGGCCATAGCATTTATTTTTTATCATTCAGAAGTTTACATAAATTCCATCATTAAAAAACTTATAGGGAAAAAAAGAAGAAAATATTCATTAAAATTGTTTTACTTTGTGTGTATGTGCTTATGCGGGAACAAAACAAAGCTGATGAGCAACAGCTGAATAAACATGTGGTTTTTAAAAATATTGCATAGTAAAAGAGAAGGAAAAGGGAACAAAAATTAAATAAAATAATGCCACTGACCGAAAAGAAGTCCAGGTCCTCCAGATATTTAGCAAAAAAAAATCTATAAATGTTGACACTTGTGCAGTGAAGAATTAGGGCCAGTTATCGAGTACCTGCTATGTGACAGGCACTTTACAAAATGACCTATTTCATTTTTTAATCTTCACAACAACCTAGCAAAGGAAGTATTTTATTATGCTGCTTGTACGGATGAGGCATTGGAGTTTTAAAGAGGTGAAGTGACTTTCCCAAGGTGTTTCAGCTAAACACTGGCAGTGCTGGTATTTGAACCTGGGTCTGGCTGACTCCAAAACCCCATATGCTTAACTGCCCTACTTGCTTGATCTCCAGAATTCCAACTCGGCGTCTCTTGTGCCAGGTCTTCAATCTGGCCTTCCGAGCGACATAGAAATGTGGTCAGTGGAATGGAAGGTGACCAAGAGCCTAAATTCATCCCTCCCTAGCCCAGGCAGAGGTCCTGGCTGCTGCTTTGATTCATCAAGCCTCGGGGCAGTCCTGCCAGTCCGGGTTGTGAATTCTTAGGATCTTTGAGCGCCTTTTGTGAGGAACATCCATATTCCCGTCTGGGCTCAGCTGGCTGCTTTCCATCCGTGAAAAATCTGATGTTTGACTTCCTGTTTGTGCTTGACAAACAGGGCAGATTCCGGCGCTATATTTTATTTAAACCAATGTGAGTTTCAGAAGGGCATGGGTAGGGTGCTGGAGAAACCTGCAGGGAAGAGACATCTCTACGTCTACAGCCTTTGGAAAGGAGGCAGGAGAATAAGTTCCTACAGTAATCATGAAAGACAACAATCAATATGCATTGAGTCCTTCCCAAGCCAGCTGCTGTTGTCCAGAGTGGAGTTTGAGGATCAGGATTTTTAAAAGCAACGAGGACAAACCAAGAGGCATACAGAACCAGCTAAAGGTGCTCAGAGGAAGAAAACCTAGGGTAGGGGGTAAAGTCAGTCTGGGAACAGGGAGTCTCTAGGTCCACTTGGTGGTCATACAACCTTTTCTGCTCTCAACAACATCAGAAGCTGGAGTTACGGCTGCCACTGTGAACAAACCCTTAGCCTATTCCCTCCTTCCTAGAGAGGATGCTTGTGGCCTGTAGAGTCAAGCTTTCTGGTTATTTGAGGTCTCGGCTTGTAAAAACATGTTCAGGCAGCCCAAATAATTTTTATGGAGGACACTGGGTTTATGGGATTACTCAAGCTTCATTACACAGCAGGCAGAAAAGCTGAAGTGGACCCAAAAAGCATAACCATGTGCCCGTGTGTTTGTTTGTGTATGGGAGTATGTAGGCTTGAGTGTAGGCAGGTAGTATGACCACCGGAGTGGCATGTGGATGAATGTGTAAGTGGCTGGAGGGACACTGTGTGAACATCTTAGGTGTGTCCTTATGTATGTTTTTGTACTTATATGTAAGTCTGTATGTTGATCTGTGTATATACAGATCATGAAAAGATATCTGTGTATATGTCTATTGAGGATGTCTGTGGTAAGTTTATGAGATGAAACGTGTGTGCCTATAGTTACATGAGAACAAAAATATATGCATGTGAGAAAGTATCAGAAGTGTTTGTATTTATGCATATATGGCAGTCAGCTACTGCCACAATAATGCTGTGTAACAAACCACCCGAAAACTTAATACCTTATGACAACTAGCCTCTATTCCCGGGGTTGGAAAACTTTTTCTGTAAAGGGCCAGATGGTATATAGTTAAGGTTTTGTTGACCATGTGGTATCAGTTACAACTACTCAACTCTACCCTTGTAGGGCGAAAGCAGCCATAGACCACATGCCTGTTTTCTGTTAAACTTTTATTTACAAAAATAGGTGTAGGTTGTAATTTGCCCATAGTTTTCTGGCCCCTTGTCTATTCTCATGCTTACAGGTTTGTGGATCAACCATGGTGTGGTTGATGCAGGCTGGGCTCAGTTGGGTGGCTCCACTTTGGGCTGTGGGCCCAGCTGTGCTGAGCTATACTCCGTACATGAAGTTCAGATCAGCTCCATGTCCATCCTGAGAAGAGGTAAGCTCTGTTCCCAGTAGATCATTGGAGACCAAGAGAACAATCCAAAGCATATAAGCATATTTATACCCTTCATGTATCACATCCCATTGGCCAAAGCAACTCATGTGGCCAAGTTCACCATCAGTAGGTGGGAAAGTAAACTAAGCCTATGGTAAGAGAAAGTTATATGACAAAGGGCATGGATATATGGTCTTAAATATGTTTGTGAAGAACTCCAAACAATGATTTGGGATACTGCAACATGTATAAAAGCATGTGTGAGACTGTGTGTGAATGATGCGGTGTATGTTAGAGGATGTTTTTCATGTAGGTGGTTCTCAGGGGATGCATTTGTGGTCACATGTGTAAAAGGGACCTGAGGAGGACATTTAGAAGATGCCATGTACCTGAGAGACTGTATGTGTATGAATGCTTGTGGGTATATGTTTGAGTGTGTATGCATCTGGGTGTATTGCATGGCTATGAAGTTGTCTCTGGGTGCATGTGTGTATGGGATATATGTTTTGGCGTTTGTGTGTGTGTGTGTGTGTGTGTGTGTGTGTGTGTGTCAGGGTGCATGCGGGTGTATGTACACAGCTATGAAGATGTTTCTGGATACATATGTGCAGAGTGATGAGTATGTGTGTGGGGTATATGTATTGTGAATGGGAGCACATGTCAGGGTGCATATAGGAACATCTGCATGCTGCTCGGAAGTGTGCATGCATACATTGATTGGGGGGAGATTTAAGATAGAGAATGGGATTGAGAGATGATACACATTCTCCTTCCCTTGGCAGTCTCGAAACCACTCCAATCTTTTAACGTGAGTTCTCTGTAGCTAAGATTAATTTTCTTATTTAGTATTTGTGTGGCACTTTGGATCTGCAAAGTGCTTTACAATCAGTTTTATTAGTTGTGCTTGTGTGTTATATATAGCAGCAACCTCAGCTGCACCCCGAAACTCTCTGCGGAGATGAGAACCAAACAAGGGAAACTTCATCCTTTTTCTCAAGCTTTGCCTGTTTCCTGGGACAAGGTCTACTCTTTTGTATGGGGGCCAGTGTCAAGTGGTTTGGTGATGTTGGTGATGCTTGGGGGTGCTCATGTGGACCTGCCCCCAAAGACTTTCCCTTACCCAATGAGAAATCAGTGATCTAATCACTAGATAACCAGCCTGCTCAAACTGTTACTTGCCTGGGCTGGTAAATGAGGGGCTATTTGCAAGGCTAGTTTAAAATATCTTCCATTCACATGCTAATGCACTTGTTTTTTGTATTTGTCCTGACTTAAACTCTTGTAATATGGCTACTGACTTATCTTAGTGTGATCTTCCCCCTAAGCAGTGCATGAGACAAAGACATAGGTGAACATAATTTATTAGAAAAGGTGATCCTAGGAAGCATAAGTGAGGGAATAGAAAAGTGAGCTGGGGAAGGGAGAAAAATGATCAAAGATGTGTTGTTAAGTGTATTACCACAATGGACAACTGGAGCTTAATCCTTCTGAGAAACCAGGCTTAAAAATCATCTCCCTAGAGAACCGAGAACCTGGAATATTTATCTACCTATTCCCACATTGGACTGGTTAAGAGTTTCCCTCCAGTATGTTAGCTCCTCTACACATCTGGAATGAGTCTACTTGAGGCCAGGCAAGCTCCTCTGAAGCTAAAGAAAGTTCTCAGGTCAAGAGGACAGGTGCTCAAGGTGTGACTAGTCTACATGGGATAATTATCTACTGCAGCTAATTATCTACTGCAGTCGTAGGTGAATGCATGTAGCCCAAAGGCATACAGGGCAGGGCTCAACAGTGGCTATTCCATACCCCTGCATCCTAGTGAAACCTTTTTTCAAGGTCACCAGTGATCTTCAAGGTCATAAATTCTGCTAGCAAGTTCTTGGCTTATTGTCTTCATCCTCTGCAGCAATTGACTGTCCTGTGACTCTGCGCCATCCTAGTTTCTCTCTTTCTCCAACTGCTCCTTCTTTCTCTCTTTTTCCTTCCTCAGATGTAGATGTTTCTCATAGATCTCTCTGTTTCTTTCTTGTGCATGCACAAGTTCATCAAGATCTCATATATTGAGTCATATTGGAAGCTGGGGTCCCCATTCCACTCTCCAAGGCCTAGCCCTGTGTTATCACTTCCTTGAAATAGTCATTAAAGAATGACTTTAGTGATTCAAATTCAGCATTTCCATATCTAACTCATCATCTTCAGTCTGCTCTCAAATCAGCTGCAGTCTTACTTCTTGAATGCGTCTCAGGGCCAGGGGCATCAGCATCACCTGGGAGCTTGTAGATACTGAATCACAGGCCCCACCACAGATCAACTGAATCAGGATGTGAATATTTTACAAGTCTCTGGGTAACTTGTGTGTACATTAATGTTTTATAAGCATTGGTCTACACTATATTGATTCACTTTCTCTCTCTCTTTTATTTTTTTTTTTTGAGTTGGGAGTCTTACTCTGTCACCCAGGCTGGAATGCAGTAGCACACTCATGGCCACCACAACCTCAACCTGCTGGGCTCAGGGGATCCTTCAACCTCAACCTCCCAAGTAGCTGGAACTATAGGCACGTACCACCATGCCCGGCTAATTTTGAACTTATTGTAGAGACGAGGTCTCATCAAGTTGCCAAGCCTGGTCTCAAACCCAACTCAGGCATTCCTCTTGCATCCACCTTCCAAAGTGCTGGGATTACAAGCATGAGCCACTGTGCCCAGCCTATACTGATTTTCTTGATTTTTCGTAATGGCACCAAGGTTTTGCCAATTACCCAATCTTTAAACTTTGCGATTACTTGAATCCTAGGTGTACATATCCACTGGCCTTCTCTAAGCCACAATTTCTGTGGGATCTGGGTCTCAATGAAATAAGTCATAATCATAATATAACTGGCATTCATATATTTCAGTTGAATAAGTTTCTTTCTTTCTTTTTTTTTTTGAGTCGGAGTCTCACTCTGTCGCCCAGACTGGAGTGCAGTGGCTGCTCCCGGCCACTGCAGCCTCGACTTGCTGGGCTCCGGCAATCCTTCCGCCTCAACCTTCCAAGTAGCTGGAACTACAGGCACGCGCTACCACGCCCGGCTCATTTGATT
>NW_007143937.1:235383-287622 GCF_000164805.1 Carlito syrichta
GGCTCAGGCAATCCACTCACCTCAGCCTCCCAAAGGCGCGAGATTATAGGCTGAGCCTCCGAGCCCGGCTTGAATAAGTTTCTAACAATAACATCACACATATAATTTCACTCCAATAAATATTTATAGAGCTCTTGCTCTATGATTGGCTTCATGTTAAGCTGTGACAGCGTAATATTAAACAAGACTTAGTCTTTCCCCTCAAGGAGTTGACAGTTCAGAGTAAGAAGACACAAATCGACACAGAGTAAAAGACAGAGGAGGCCTTGGAAACCATGGAAGGAACCCTAACACAGCAGGTTAGCAATGGTTCCTGAAGAAGGAATTGGAAAGAACTCGAAGGATGAGAGGGCCTAGCCAGCAAAGGTAGGAGAAAGAAGGACGTCAGGCAGGGCAATGGCTTCTGCACACACTGGGCTGGGTTCGTGGTAGGGCACATTGGAGGACTCTGTCCTGTTTCCAGGTTTGTGACTTGGGGGTAAATCACCTCACCTTTCCTGCCTTGTTTGTCTCAACCAGCATGCAAATAGTACTATCTACTTTCTCATGGTCATTATGAAGTTTAAATAAAAATCAGTATGATTCAGAACTGCAACTACTTGGTCCTGAAAATTATTGATTGTACATAAATAGTCAGCAACTAGAGCCTCTATCTTAATTATAGAAATAACGATGGTGAGGTTGGGCTTGGTGAGTCAGCCTGTAATCCCAGCACTTTGGGAGGCCAAGGCCAGTGGATTGCCTGAGCCCGCGGGTTCAAGGCCAGCTGGGGCAACTTGGCGAGACCTTGTCTCTACAATAAATCAAATAAATTAGCCAGACGCGGTAGCATGTGCCTGCAGTTCTGGCTACTTGGAAGGCTGAGGCAGAAGGATCACCGGAGCCCAGCAAGCTGACGCTGGGGTGACTGTGAGTGTGCCACTGCACTCCAGCCTGGGTGACAGAGTGAGATTCCAACTCAGAAAGAAAAAAAAAAAGAAAGAATGATAGTGGTAATGGGCTGGATGGTGGCCATCCCCCCAAAAGACATGTCCATATCAACTCCTTTGAACCAGTGAATGTAATTTTATTTGGAAATAAGGGTCTCAGCAGATATAACTAAGAATCTCAAGATGAAATCATCCTGGGTTATCTGCGTAGGCCCTCAATACAATGACAACTCTCTTGATAAGAAGAGAAGAAAGACAGGATGGGGAGAAGGCCATGTGAGGACGGAGGCAGAGACTGGAATGATGCAGCCACAAGCCAAGAAACACCTGGAACCACCAGAGGCTTAAAAAGGCAAGAAAGTGTTCTTCCCTTCCCCCTCGTCCAAAGGCTCTAGCCTTTGGAGGTAGCATGGTCCCGTTGACACACTGATTTTGGATTTCTGACCTCCATATCTGTAAGAGAATGCATTTCTGTGGTTTTAAGCTATGAAATTTGTGGTAATTTGTTACAGCAGTTATGGGAAACTCGTGTACATGATTACAGATTTTTGTACATTCTCTACCTACTGGGTGCTGATTCCTCCTCAATGATCTTTTGAAGTGATGCTGTTATGCCTGTTTTATAGATAAAGACTACTACGGCTCATGGAGGTGAAGCAACTCTCACTTGCTCATTCATTCAGTAAATATTGACGAATCTCTTAGCAACACACATGAGACCAGAGCAAAGGAGGTCACAGGGCTCATCCATCCAGAGAGGAATAATCCTCTATACCGGGTTGAACAGTACCCCACCCCCCAAATTTATTTCCACCAAGAACCTCAGAATGTGACCTTATTTGGAAATAATATCATCAAGTTAAGAATGAGGTCATCCTGGATTAGGGTGAACTCTAATCCAATGACAGGTGTCATTTTAAGAAGGAAATTTGGATAGAGAGACACTGGGAGAAAGCTACGTGACCATGAAGGCAGAGATTGGAGAGATGCATTTATAGGCCAAGGAATGCTAAGGATTACTGGCAGGCACTAGAAGCTGGAAGTATCAAGGAAGGATCCTCCTTTAGAGTCTTCAGAGGGAGCATGGCCTAGCCTACACCTTGAATTCCACCTTCCAGCCTCTAGAACTGGGAGACAACATGTCTGTTGTGTTGTCCTACATTTTGTGGTAACTTGTTACAGCAGCTCTTAGAAACTAATATACCATTCAAGACATATCTATGACTGCACATGTGGGAAGCACAGCATAGGGGGCTGTGGGAACCGGTGAAGAGGGATGTAGGGGTGGGTGAGGAAGGTTTCCTCCAGGAAGGGATGCTGGAGATGGATTGAAGATTGGATAGGAGTTAAGTGTCCAAAGAGGGAAGGGAAGATCTGAGCCAGAGGGAACAGCATGTGCGAAGGCTCTGTGGCTTGAGAATGATCTTGGTGCTGGAGGAGTGGAAAGTCATAGCCCAGAGGAGCACTCAGCCGGCAGTGGAGGGGCCAGAGCCTGTGTGCTAACCACTACACTCCCCACCCTCTGTGCTTCTGGACCATGGCTTCTCTTCTGGGAGCTGTTGGGACAGTATGTCAGCCTGTCCATCAACCAGGCACTCCCCCCCCCACTCCTCCACCCTCGCATACTGTCCACCTCACGGGATGTTTGAACTCGCACTTAGAGATCCTTGTTTGTCCTTGAGCTCAGCAGGGGGTGGAGGCCGGGCACCCGGGAGGTGGCACAAAGGCGCTTTGTGCCCAAGGCCCAACTTCTTCTCTGCCCAGAGCCCTCTCCACCGTGAATGTGCCTCAGACAAAGGCATCCCCTCCTGAGTATCTGTAATTGGAGAGTCCACGTGGCGGGAGCTGCTGAAATACAAGAGACAAAAGGGAGACGAATGGCTGCATCATCAAGCTGCCCGTTGCTATGGTTTCTGCAGTGCTGGTGAAGGGGAGGGCAGTTGCCAGGCAACGGGAGTGGGACCGAGACAAAAGGAGCTCCTGAAAGGGAGCGGTCTGGGGCAGGTGTGAGTGTGTGTGTGTGTGTGTGTGTGTGTGTGTGTGTGTGTGTGTGTGCTGAGGTGGGGAGGAGACAGAGGAGGGTGAAGGAGAGACACAGAGACACAGAGGACAGTGGACAGGGAGATGAGAGAGAGGGGAAACAGAGAAGGAGATGGAGAGAGAGACAAGAGTGAGGGAGACACACAACACACATATAAAGACACACAGAGGCAGAGACAGAGACATTAAAACAGATAGAAATAACAGAGACTCATAGAGACAGAGAGAAACATGGAGATGCTCATTCACTTAACTCTGTGCCAGGACTTTGTGCCCTCTGGAAGTACGGCTATTCACAAGACAGACACCATCTCTGCCCTTGGAACTCACAGACCTGGAGAGAGAGGCTGATGCTAGAAATGGAGACAGAAAGATGCTTTTATGCCTCCCATAGAATGGCTGGGGCTCTCTCTCCACACCGGTGTCTCTTGGAAGCCGGTGACTTCCAGGCAGAGTGTGCTAGAAGCAATCACACTCTTCCTCCTGTCTCCAGGCAGCGTTCACAGGCAGTTCCACTCCTAGGAGGCTGTTGTACAAAGTGACTCCTGGTTGAAGGATGCTCAGTTTCTTCCTACTACCCCTCTCATTGGTTGTCCACTATGATGCTTGAATTTCCCACCATTATAGCAACCTTGGATGAGTTAATTCACCTGGTAATCATATAGCTACGAAATGCTGTCACATATGTTGCTCAATAGATCCTACATCCTAGTTATTGTCACCACTCCCACTTAACAGGAGGGGAAACTGAGCTTCTGAGAGATGAAACATTTTGCCTGAGGTCACACACTCAGGGATAAAGTCACCAAAGTCTTCTGCTATCTAACCAGATGCTTTTTCTTCTGTTTATATCCCTGTCCGTGTCAAGACCTGCTTTGTTTACAAGGAACAGAAACCTACACGAATTTACTCTAGTGAAAAGGAAGACTTATTGGAAAGGGAGTAAAGGGATGCTTGAGACTCAAGGTTAAGACTCAGAGCTGGTTTTCACAAGAAGCTCTACTGGGGCACTACAGCAAGACCAGAAGTCAAGGAGACCATTCTTCCTCTCTCTCTTTCTGAGACCATCTGGAGGCTCTTCTCCGCTCTTCTCTGCACACTGGCTTAGCTCACAAGACTCAAAGATGCCAAAAATGATCTTCAAGGATGTCTCCTCTGTTTTCTGGTTCATCTTCTCAAGAGAGAACCTGATTGGCTCATTTAAATTAAGTGCACAGTCTTGACCCAATCAACTGTGGCTAGGCCTCAGGCTCCTAGGCTACAATATGAGTGGCTACTTGCGATCAGTTCCTCAGCAAGAGCTGTCAAAGCAGGCACTGTGGATGGGACAGACATCTTGGGTTGTCTACACAAACACTCATGTGGGTCCTGGGGACACCAAGAATAATCTTGTCTGCCTTCCAGTGCTGTTAGTAAGGAGCTCATACTTATCAAAGGAGTTTGCAGACTGTTAAGTGCCACAGGAAAGCAAGTCATTATTTAGTTTAAAGGGGTACCAGGAAGATAAACTGTGTCACTCTTTACCTCCTTTGCCAAGTTCATGGTCCCAAGCCAAAGGTGCTGTATGCAAGAAAATTATTGCAACAAGGGAGTAAGAAAGGTAGGAAGAGCTCAGAGGATGCTGGGCTAAGCTATGCACCACCATGAAATAAAGACGAGGAGAAGGATGGCATTTCATCATTCATTCACTCACCTACGAAACAAGCTCTGTGAGCCTACGGTGTTCTAGAATTGTATCAGGTGATAGGGATACAATGGTGGAAAAGATGTAGCCTTTGTTCTCCAGGGATTCAGAGGAGACCAGGTAGCAGGCACATAACTTGCCAGTTACTACATATCTTAAGATGTGCTGTGAGAGAGATGTGATGAGATCAGGAGTGACTTAACCAGAAGCACCAAGAAGAGCCAAGAGGAGTTGAATCCAGAAGGTCATTTGAAGGGTGGGTAGGATTTGGAGAGACAGACAGTGGTGGGGTTAGAGTGAGTGGTAGGCAAATACAAAGAAGGTTAGGAGTTCCCCAGGGCAGGTGTGCAGGGAATACAAGGGCTGGTGGTAAACAAGCCTGGAGATCATTAAAGAGCTAAAATATTTGGATTTTGTCTCAAGGATACTGGGAAGCCATGGAATGGTTTTAACAGGGGTGCTGCACCAGATTTGTGTTCTAGAAAGATCACTCACTGTAGTGAGGAGTAGGCTGAATGGGAGAGATGAAGACCGAGAGGTCAGTGTAGTGGGTGTTTCCAAATGAGATTAAAGGTATGTTGGGCAGTGCTAGATTACCACCTGGCATTTATTCAGGTTCTTACTTTGTGCCAGGTGTGGCACATACATATTACTTAATCCGAAACAAACCAGGGAGGGAGGCATGATTATTATCTGCATTTTGCTGATGAGAAAATTGAGGTTCAAGAGGTCACAAAGTCACAAGTCAGTAAGTGATGAAGGTAGCATTTGAATTATCATCTACCTAACTCCATTAATACCTTCTACTACTTTGAGTTTAATGTTCTGACATTCCTCCCAAGGAATTTGGCTAAAAATACTGATTACAGGGCACTGATCACTAAAGATCCTTTAAAAGGTCTGAGATGGGGCTCGTGGGTTTGCATTTTTAAATAGTCCACTAGATGACAAGTGAAAATGGTTCCTAGACCACTTTTTTCTTTTTTCATTAATCAGTATTTTTCATTATGGTTTTGTGGGGTACAGTTAAGGGTTAGGTGTACAATGATGTTTCATTCAGGCACCCTGTTGATAAGAGGTGTTTTCCCATCCCCCGACAGATATTTGCTACTGTTAATCCCATCCCCCTCCCCCCCATAGTTTCCCAGTACCATCCGTCATTTTCTCATAGTATTGCATTGGATGTTCAAGGTCCATTATATGAGTGAGAACATGTGATATTCGGATTTTTGTTTTTGTGAGAGGTCACTCAGTATTATAGACTCTAGTTCCATCCAGGTTGCAGCGAAATTCATGATTTTGTTCTTTTTTATGGCTGCGTAGTATTCCATCGTGTATATGTACCACATTTTTTTAATCCAGTCCTCTTTTGATGGGCAGCATGGTTGTTTCCAGGTTCTTGCTATTGTGAACAATGCTGCGATAAACATACGTGTGCAGGTATCTTTTTTATAGAGTGATTTGTGTTCTTCAGGGTATATTCCCAGTAGGGGGATTGCAGGGTCATATGGAAGGTCAATTTTTAGAGCTTTTAGGAATCGCCACACTGCTTTCCACAGAGGTTGCACTAGTTTACACTCCCACCAACAGCCTAGACCACTTTTTAAGAAACTTTGCTCTAAGGTGTCAACATGAATCAGGAAGTGCCTTGGAAACATCTTGCTGGTTACCACTTTAAAACCAAAGACCATTTTATGACTCTAGTGGATTTTCACAAGAGTGGTTATAATTGGTTCATTATTATCATTTCACAATATATCATGCTACATAGTCAACCTTCAACATCTGTTGCTTTATAACCAGGGAATAAGAGACAGCGGGATGAAACTTTAATAGTTCCTTACTCTCACCATTTCTTATGTGCTTTCTCGTAGCCCCAGTATGGAGGTGATAGTGCAAGAAAAGTTAAACTTCATTGACTATTTCCTGCAATAACATTTTGCAATGTCACAGACTGGGTTTGGAATTCTAGCTCCCCCATTTATAAGCTCTGTGATTTGGGGTGAGAGATTTCACTTCTCTGAATCTCAGTTTCTTCGTCTGTGACAGAGCTACTCAGAACTTCCTTTATGGTACTGAAGTGAGGATTTAATGAAACAAGTGAGTTAGTTTTTTATACCATTGTGAGCTCATGAATCGTTAATAAATTTAATGTGTGTAAATCCATTGCATTATTATTCTTATTGATTCTCAAATTATTTGGCTAGTGGGAGACTGTTCAAAAGTTGGCCCTTGAATTCTTTGGAAATGACCCTGACATAATCAACAGCTTTCTCACCCTTAGGTAGGATGACTCTTTCAGGTTCATCTTGTACATTTTCTGCTCTAAGCCAGAACCAGCCATTTCTCCAAGGAGCTCTGACTTCTTTGATTAGGAAAACGGTATTTAAGACCATAATGTGAGTTCTCATTACCCCTGGATTAGTTATTGGTTTTAGGCACTTTAAGAAGACAGGAAATGCCTGTTTTTTAGAAGAAGATACATCATGAGTTCATATAATATTTCTCATTCAAGCTGAGGATACAGTGTTTTCCCTTTGCGTGCTTATATATCTTTTAAACTGAAAACCTTGATTCCTAATGACAAAAGAATTAGGAATTATTTGCACTAAATATATCACATTTTTGAATTTCACTAAAAATATAATTACCGAAAATATGATTATTGAAAAAAATATTAGAAGCGATTACCAGCTAGCATTTATTCAGTTCCTCACTTTGTGACAGGCATTGTTCATACATTGTAACCCTTAATACAAAAACAAACCAGAGAGGATATTGTGATTATTATCCCATTTTACTGATGAGAAAATTGAGGCTCAGGCGTTCACAAAGTTACAAGTAAGTGAAGATGGCAACATTTGAACCTCCATCTATCTGACTCCATTACTCTCTACTGCATTGGGTTTCCTTGTTTCCTTGTCTTTTGGAATTAATAATGTGCCTGTTCTCCGATTGCATTGGCTACCTGGTTGTTTAATACTCTAAAAAATGACTTGACATTCATCATGTGACAATGCACAGATGAGAGAGAGAGAGGGAGCAAAAAAAGCGAGCAGTTTACTTGTTCAATGCTATTGGTAGAATGGAACTCTTCTTGAAAAACGTGTTGGCTCCTACTTTCCAAGTGACAGATTATTGCTTTCAGTTTTATTAGTGGATGGGTTCTGTTTATAAGTGTGGAGTATTTCTCCTCTGCTGCCAGATGGTTTTAAGTGAGGCAAGCAAGTGGGAGGAGTCAAAAGAACCTTGAGAAAAAATATTATCAGGCATAAGCTTTAACCTACTGGAGCAGTTTTATAGGGATCATTAACGCCACACTTTTGGGTGTCTGTTCAAGCAGTTTTCCTCAAATGAAATCTCTTTTATTTTTTACTCTGCCTGTGCAAATAGTAGTCAACCTCAGAGACCCAGTTTCTCTTTAAATCTTCCTTTGATTCTCCCAGCCTGCAATGCTGTTTCTGTCTGTTATCTGGTTGTACAGGGTTGAATAGTGTTTCCCCCCAAATTCACATTCACCTGGAAACCTCAAAATATGACTTTACTTGGAAATAGGGTCTTTGCAGATTTAGTTAGTTAAGACAAGGTCATACTGAATGGGCCCTCAATTCAATGACTAGTGTCCTTATAAGAAGGCTGTGTGAAGACACATAGAGGGAAGACAGACATCTGAAGACAGAGTTGCAGATGGGAATATTAACTACAAGCTTGGGAACATCAAGGATTGCTGGTGATCACCAGAAGGGGGAAGGAGCAAGCAAGGTTTCTTCTCAAGAGCCTTTGAGGGAGCATGGCCCTGCTGACACCCTGATTTCAGAATCCTAGCCTCTAGAACTGGGAGAGAATAAATATTGTTTTAAGCCACCAGTTTGTGGCAAATGGCTATAGCAGTCCTAGGAGACTAATACAGCACCTAGCCAGCATTGAGGGAGGAGGATGAGAATGGGAAAGTCTGGGGAGAATCTTAAAGGGAGATTAAGATCCTCCTGGTGAAAGTGGTCAATGAGAGAGAACAGGGAAAATGTATTTTAGGCAGGGGACCTAAGTCCAGGAGACGAGAAAAAATTCAAGGTAGGCAGGGACTTGCATGCATTTCTAGAATGATGCAGGGCAAGTGTGAGATGAAACTGGGAAGGTAGGCAGAGTCCAGATTGCTCAGGTTCCCATAGGTGACAGGAGGAACCTCAAGACTTCATATAGGCCTCAGGGAGCCCTTTGAGGCATGCAAGCAAGAAAGAGATGCTGCAGTAACCAATTGTCATCCTGAACATGTCTGGAGGTTCTGGAGGGTGAGCTCCCTGCAGGACTGACTGCTTCCCCACATTCAAATTCAGTCCAGCGCCCACAGGAGACGTGAAATTTCCTCCTTGGGTGGGGGCACTGCCTCTGGGACACCCACAGGCAGACCTCCCACAGAGGTGGTGTGGGTGGGTGTTAACGAAGCCAAATGTTCCTCCTGCTCTTGTCCTGACTCTGTTAGACACTGCCTGGAAGGAAGTCCATCCAGCCAGCAGCCTCAGACTTTTATTTTGTCATTTCGGGATGTTCTGCTTTAATAAATCTTTGAGATGAGAAAGCCGAGGAGGAGGGGCATCCCCCCCCAGTCCCCAGGCTAGGTCCCAGCTGTCCTCTCTGCGGGGGAGGGGGGGAGGCTTACAGAGCAGGGATATCCACCCTATCTCCAAGGAGACCAAGGGATTCCCCCTGCCCCCCAGGTCAGCTTTTAATTGGTCGTTGCATGACTTCCAGGCCACATCTGGAATGGCCCTGGGATTCCTTCTGGATAGGTTGGGAGAGGAGGAGCCCAGAGGGGAGGGCTGGCTCGGCTCTCTGGGCCATTGGTTTGGCTTTCTGTCCATCATGTTTACTCCCAGAATTGTCACTCCCCCAACCATCTTCTCTTTCCTGTTCTTGGGCACAGCACCCTTCGCCCCTGCCTCAGCAAGCCCACTCAGATATTGGTCAAAGGGAATGAAAGGACTTGGGGGTTTCATGGTAGTTTGAGAATGTTTGTTGAGTAGACCTTATAGCTTGACAGAATACATCCCAGTGGTTAAGCCAAGAGGCTCTGGAGTCAGAACATCAGGGTTCACGTCCCAGCTCTGCCGCTACCACTTTCTAGCTTTTTTTCTTGCACAAGTAGGAGCATCTCTCTGCCTTGGTTTCTTACTCTGTCAAATGGGAATAAGTACCCACCTCATGGGACTATTGTGATAATTATATATATACTAAGAATATCTAGTATCTTGCATATTGTAAGTGCCAAATACATGCTAATTAGCCTTAATAAGGGTGCCTTTTATTTCTAGGAATGAAGGATGACTGAATGAAATCAGCACTAAGAGACAAACAGATCTTGGCTTGAATTCCTACTTTGCAGCTTACTTGCTTGCTCTCCTAGGGTTGGCTAATTTAATTCTCTGAGCCTCAGTCTCTTCATCTTTAAAATGGAAACATGTAGGAAACACTCTTATGCACATTGTAGTTGGCAACCAATTCTTGATCAAATCCCCAAAAGTGAATGCCATAAGAGCTAAGATAGTCAAGTGGGACCTCATCAAACTGAAAAGCTTTTGTACAGCAAAAGAAACCATCAAGAGAATGGGGAGACAACCCAGAGAATGGGGAAAAAAACTGCTAATTATGTATCTGACAAAGACCTAGCATTCAGGATCTACAAGGAAATAAAATGAGCCGAAAGGAAAAAACAAACAAACAAACAAACAATCCTATTAAAAAGTGGGCAAAGGGCATGAACAGACACTTCTCACAAGAAGATATACAAGCAGCCAACAGATACATGAAAAAATGCTTAAGCCTCACTAATCATCAGAGAAATGCAAATCAAAACCACAATGAGATATCACCTAACTCCAGTAAAGATGGCCCTCATCAATAAATCAAAAAACAACAGATGCCGACAAGGGTGTGGAGAAAAGGGAATGCTTTTACATAATTGGTGGGAGTGCAGGTAGTTCAACCTCTATGGAGAGCAGTGGAAGTTCCTAAAAGAACTAAAAATTGACCTTTCGTATGATCCAGCAATATATCTTCTGGGACTATACCCAGAGGAACATAAATTGTTCTACCAAAAAGACACCTGCTCATGCATGTTTATAGTTACACTGTTCACCAACCTACTGCCCATCACAAGTGGACTGGATAAAGAAAATATGATACATATATGTGATGGAGTATTTACACAGCAAATTGGATGGAGTTGGAGACATCATACTTAGTGATCTATCACAGAAACAAAGAACTGAATGCCGAATGTTCTCACTCATAAGTGGGACCTGAACATTAATCACATTAGCACAAGGGAGGGATGGGCAGTTGCTGGATACTGCCAGGGGAGGGGAGCACACACATAGCATTGTAAAGAGTACCTGGTCCTAAACTAGGAGAAGCGAGGGTCAGTTGGAAGTCCAAACTTTGCCTGCACACAGCTTGGTTGTATACTAATCCTAATTTGTACCCCATATATCTATAATAAAATATTAAAAAATAAAATGGAAATAAAGTCCCTAACTCTCAAAGTTGTGTAGGTGAAGATAATGTTTATAAGTTGCTTGGCACTTAGCATGGGCTTGATAAAAGGTTGATTCCACCACTCACGGTGACTTTGGGCAAATGACACTTCCCCTCCTGCCTTAGTTTCCCCAACTAGAAAATGGGACAATCATAGTACCTACCTCATAAGCTTACTATGAGGATTAAATAATTTAACATAAGCAAAGCTCTCAAAATATGTTTGACATTATTAGATATTGTGACGATTTCTCATAATAATAAAAGTTGATAACCAGCATTTATTCAGTTTATACTATGTTCCAGGTACTGCGCATTGCAGCCCTATGAGTTAGGAACTCTTGTCAACCCCACTTCACAAAAGAGCAAACTGATCCTTAAAGAGGTAAGGTCACTTGTCTAAGGTCACCCTGCCTATAAGTGGCACAGTTGATATTACTATCATCCCAAGAACTAATACAGTGGTGTGGATATGTGGGAACAGTAACCAGAACTCAATGCAATAGCCATCCTTGTGGCTACAGACTCCAAAGCCTCCTAGGGAAAACTGGACTGCCAGTGCAGCCTAGCTGGAGGATGGATGAGCAGTGACAGCTCCTGCCGAAGTATACACACAGAGAAATGTAGGTCAGTTCCGGCAGTCAAGCCCCCATCCACGCTTTTTACCCCGAAGCCAATCTTGTCAACTTGATCTTCTGCCCTGAACTTCAACTGTCCTCGATATGTTCTTGTGTTTTGTAAATTATGCAAACTTGACAAAATATGTGCCCCAGAGATTGAACTCTCTCTGCTCCTTACTGGAAGGCCTTTCTTTCCCTACTGGATTATTTTTTTCTTCCTCTTGCACTCACAGCATACCCTTTAACCATCCTGCATAGCACCTTCTCTCTTGCTCTTAACAACTCAACTTGTGATTCCACTGCTTAGTGTTGGTCTCACTGCAAAGTCTTTCTCATGAATGAAAGATAATTTAGGGAACCCCAAGGTATCCCGGGTGAGTTTCTGGGAATTTCCCTGAACAAGCTTAGTGGATTAGAAATTCCACAGAAAAGCCTGAATTGTAGCATCTGCTGAATTCCATGGTATGAATACTACCACGGTCAATTTCAAGCCACCAATATGAAGTCACTAAATATGAGCTTGGGGATAGATGCTCACAATCTGCTCTCATGAGCTGGTATGAGCTGGTTCCCAGCACACAACTGGATTCAATACTTGTGATTAATGGAGGCAATTATTATTACTGGTCTGGATTTGGATCCTGATCATGCCACTTATTAGCTATGTGAACTTGGGCAATTTACTTAAACTCTTGGGCCCCTAGTTTCTTCATCTTTAAATGGATATGTTAATAAGATTTCTGCATGGAGGTGTGTTCAAGGTTAAATGAATCGATGTATGTAAAGTGCTTAGCACTTAGTCTGATGCATAGAACTTAATAAATAACTACGCCAAGTCAGACTGGGAGGAGTCTGTATCAGGGTAGGCTGGGTGTTGCTATAGTAACAGATAACTCCAAATCTCAGAGTCTTAACATAAGAAACTTTCTCATTCATGTAGTGTGACAAAAGCATATTGGCAAGAGGATCTTTGCTCATCAAAGCTTTTCAGGGAAGTAGGCTAATGAAGACTCCATGTTGACATGATTTCATGATCACTATAGCAGGAAAAAGAAGAACATGCTGAATTGTATGCTCTCTTTTAAAGCTTTTGCCTGGAAGTGGTTCATATCACTTTTGTGCATATTTTAGTAGGTAAAAAAAGCAAATGGATATACCTGAATTCAAAATGGTGAAGAAGAGTAATTCTACCATGGGCCTGGAAAGAGAGAGCAGAATTTCTTGGTAAAGCAGCCTTGATGATTACCATAATCTCTCTATATCCTTTTCTCTAGTGGCTTTTGATTTTTCTTTCATTAAGCAGCTATTGTTGAAACTGAGCAGGGAGGGTGAGTGGAGATTACTCCTCTAGAAAATCCTTCTAATTCTGCAGAGTCCCTGGAGGCAGCCTCTTAGAACCCTAGGATCTTGGAGAACATGATTGACAACCTTCAAATCTTATTCTAACTCTCATGTCTCAGATAAAAACTTTGAGAGGGTATAGTACTTAGCCCAAGTCACATAGTAGATAAAGATCAGAAACAGGACTGAGACATAGGTTTCCTAATCCCCAATCCAGTGCATCTTCTCCCTTAGCTGCCATTCCATCACCCCAACCATAACCTTGTTCACAAGGATCACTGGTAAAGGAGGTGAACTGGGAAGGTACACACTAGTTACTCAACAATAAAGGGGTTTATGCCAGAGGAAGGAAGTGATCCTATGTGTTCATGGCAGTTCCCCAAGAGTCTTTGGAAGGAGAGTTCCCATCAAACACAAGGAGGCATTGAGAGGAGATAAGAATGAGGTGGGAATAGAGTGAGCTCTGGGGACAGAAGGGGCTGGAGAGGGCCTTATAGAAGATAGTCATTTGGAGATAAATTTTGAAGATGAGGACATTCATGAGGACTCATATTACAAATGACATAAAAGTCAATTTACGCTTAAACAATCAGGAGGATGTACTGACTAAGGTAATTGAAAAGTTGAGAGATGAGTCAAGATGCAGGCTGGCTTTACTCTTGGGGCACAGCAAATGTCACCAAGAGCAAGGTTCTTTGTGTCTCCTTGGGCTCCAGGATCACATTTATGCAAACATAAAATGGTTGCCAGAGTTCTTTCCACCATGTGTTGGAGGGATTAAGGTCTGTTCCTTCTGCTTGTCCTTGTGGATGAAGAGAAGGCTTTTCTTTCCCAAGAGACTTTGCAAACATGTTCCAATATCTCATGGGTCTTGATTGGCTACATGTATCCATTCTGAACCAATCACTGTGCTCAGAAGGTGGGATATACTGATTCAAGCCAATCTACTGAAATCACATGGCTAAGAATATGGGGAGTGCTGACTCCTGTAAAGGTTCTGTTAGGAAAGAGGAAATGGGTGCTGAAAGACCCCAAACATAAGGACATTTGTCACAGCTGGGTTGACAGAGAAGTTGAGATTGGAGATGGGGAGGGAGTTGCTTATGCAATAAGTTTGGGCCTGTCCATCAGAACTCCCACTGGTTCTGATGAATCCTGGATCCCAGTTTCTCCCTACATTATGCCTGTTTCCCCATCTGAAATATTGTATGCCGTCTGGCTCCTTTTGAAAAATCTAGATTCCCCATTTAGGGTACAAGAGTCTTTGGAAAATAATCTTTCATTTTCTGTATTTTGGTGTTTGACATCTGGAGCCTTGCTGACCCTTGAGAGACTGCCCTACCTAGGATTAACTAATTACTAGAGATAGTAAACAACTGGCCCAATGAACATACTTTTCATATGAAAACCAACCACCAGAGCCCACACCCAACCACCTCCTTTATGGTTGTCCTTGTGGATGACAGAGGAGACTCCAGGTCACTACCCTAATCATCCCAGGGCCTGGTACCAGACAACTAGAGACATCTCATTTGCCCCAGAGCCAACTGAAATTATTTAAACTAGTCAATCATAAGTCTTCTTACCCTGTCTTGTTTTCTCCTTCCACTGGAAACCACAATAAAGTCTCTTTCCCCCACAGTTCTCTGGTGCTTCTCCCTGTTCCCCCACTCCTACCCCATGATGTGGTGGCATGCTACCTCCTCTTGGGAACTGTGAGTAGCAAACTATCTTTTCAATGGAAGTCATCTTCTAATCTGTTGGCCTCACACATCTCAAATTTTTAATTAATACACTATATTTTAAAGCATGAAGATGACCTATTTTAACCCCCTGCATTTCTTATCTTTAGTTCTAGAATCTTTTCCAAATGATACAATGATAAAGATTCTCTGCTTTAGATACACCTTGTCCAACACCTGCAGTGGTTCTTTCTACAGAATGAGGTTGAAGAAGAAGCAATTGCCTCCATCTGAGTAGAAGACTGAGCTGCACAGACAGGTGAACCTCTTCCCACTCCACCCGACCCTATCCCTTTATTTTTTAAAAATTTTTTATCAATATTTTTTTATTATGATATTGTGGGGTGCAATTAAGGGTTAGGTATACAAATATGCTTCTTCAGGCACCCTTGTTGATAAGAGGTGTCTCCCCATCCCCAGACAGATATTTACTACCGTTAATCCCATCTCCCTGCCCCTCCTCCCCATCCCTTTAAATAGCACCACATTCATCAGCTGGAGCACATCCTTCCTGAAGCATTTACCTTATTTGCCTTCTTAGGCATTGTCTTCACAGGCTCCAGTGCTTTGGCAAAGCTTCTTAGTTCTTGGTTGATTTGTCTGCTATATTTCCGAATTTAGGACCATATTTCTACAGTTGTTGCCAAGAAAGAGAACAAGGAAGCAGAAGGGGACCAGGAGGGGAATCTGTATTAATTAGAGTCCCAGCAGGAAACAGAAGGCACATTCTAAAGGGATAATCGAGAAGAGTTTATGGAACTATTTACAGAGGTAGAGGCAGGAGCAGTTTTGAGGAGATCATCAAGGAAGCACCGAGAGGCTGGCATCAGAAGAGAGCTGTTAACACAACACATCTGAAGGAGTAAGGGAAAGTTTAGTGTTTCTGGAACCCTGTATGACCTGTGGTTATGGAAGGGAGTTCACCTGACAGGAGCTGTGGTTACAGATAAACACACAACCATTGGCAAAACCACAGCCTGGCAGGGAGGGAGCAGGGTGAAGAAATATCTTCTCCCTCTTCCCCCATCTATTCTCTTGTTGCTGCCTCCCATTGGTTAAACATAATTGGAAGCCAGAGGACAATATAGCACCTTCACATGGTTCATAGAAATCAGCCTCCAAGAGACAGGACATGGTAGAGAAGGGAAGAATATAGTTCTGAAAAGGCAACTAACTAGTATTATATCTAAGTTTCCTTTTATGACCCAGGATGAGCTAAAGGGGGCTTTGACCAGGCAAGACAGAGCAGCAAGGAAATTGAGGTGGAGACATATGTGGAATCATCTACTTGGTCAACTGCTTCTTCTTTGACCACTTTGAGATGGTTAAAATGAAGAAAACGTGGTGACATATAACAATGATTGACATCACCAAAAGGGCACAGGACTTGAAGTCATAGGATATGATTTATACTAAAATGTTAATGACCAACAATGCCATTGCTTCACTAAGGATACTCTAGGGCCTAGAACAGTAAGATGTGCTGGCTGGAAGGAAATGGGCCAGGATGGTGAAAAATGAAGACAGGGTCTACTAAAAACTAGTAAGAACAGGAGACTGAAAGGAAAAAAGATAAAGAGACAATCTTCCGTTTTCTAGTTTGCTCAGAACCAATTTCCCCTGGAATCAGTCTTGTCAATACAAATGAAATGAATTACACTTACCATGACTCTGCTTTCAGAACCATCTTAGTTTCCATGTAGGGAATGGGAGTAGAGATGAAAAGCTACCATGGTATTTTCTGGAAGCCCCAAGAACTAACCTGGATGGGAAGAGGTTGATTTTGGTACCAACATACATCACCAGAGAGAATAACCAGTGCCAAAAGGATTTGTTTGCAATCCATTGGTGACCCCTGTCTCCCTTTTAGGAGCTTGTACTGGTCTTAAAAAGATGAGCTAAGACAGAGGTGAGATATTTCTGTCTTTGTCACAGTCTCTGATCTCAGGAATGCAATTCAGAGAACTGCAACTCCAAGACTCAGGTCTAAGAGATGAATGATGGCCTCCAAGATGGCCCCTTATTATCCTCACCTTATGGCATTTATATCATTTTGTAGTCTCCTTCCAAGTTGAATGAAGGCTATGCCGTAGGACGACTAGAACGTGATGTGTGACTTCCAAGGATAGGTGATAAGAGGCATTGCAGTGTCTGTCTTGGTCTATGGAATTCCTTGCTCTGAAGAAAACCAGCTACCATGCTGTGAGGGTGCTCAAGCAGACCTGAGGAGGGGCCCATATAAGAGAAACTGAGGCCTCCCGCCAACAGCCAGCACCAGCTTGCCAGGAAACATGGATGAACAACCTTGGAAGCAGATCCTCCAGCTCCTGTCAAGCTTCAGATGACTGCAGCCCTGGCTAACATCCTGACTGCAATCACATGAGAGACCCTAAAACAGAAGCAATCAACCAAACCAACTCCAAATCTTTGACCCACAGAAACAGTGAGAAGTAATAAGTGATTATTATTGCTTTGCATCACAAAGTTTGGGATGGTGCAATAGATCACTAATACCAGTAGTAATACTTATTGTGAAGCATATGCTTCCACAGTTTATAAATTTTTCCCATTCATTTACTCACTTATCATCGAATCATTTAATAAACATTTATTGAGTACCTACTATGTTCCCAGAAAAGAAAATATAGCTGTGAACAAAACAGGCTACAATTCCCACTCATGTTGAGCATACAGTTTTATGTCTCTTGATCATAGAAACTGTAATGTCATGATTAAATGCCTGGGCTATTACGTTTTTGCTTGGTTCCTTCCTAATTATATAGCCCTAGACAAGTCATGTCATCTCAGTTAACCTCACTTTCCTTGTCTGTAAAATGAACTTACGAATAGTAGCTTCCCCATAGGAGTATTATGAGAAATAACTAAGATGATCAAGTTATTTCCAGTGCCAGGTATCTAGTAAGTGCTCTCTTATCAGTGGTACCAGCTATTAGTAATCTTTATAGCATCCCTGAGGAAAGCATGTCAGTGTTCTCTGTCCCATGTTACAGATGATGAATTAGCCTCAAAGAGGTTGAGTGACTTTGCTCAAGGTCACACAGATGAAGAACTTGCACTCTAGCCTTAAGACTCTACTACCCAGTGCTCATATGAAATTCCAGAAGAGAGAGTTCTTCCGAGAGAAACTGTGGGGGCTGGGTCCCACTTCAGTTATAGGATGCATCCTTAGCTGTTAGGGTACTGCCTTCTCTTGCTACAAAGTTATTCTTCTCTATTAGCAAAGAAGGTTTTTGTTTTTTTAAAAGAAGAAAAGGTTTATCTTTTAGAATAATTTTAGATTTACAGAAAAATTATGAAGACAGAACAGAGAGCTCCCATATACCCCATACCCAGTTTCCCCTGTTATTATTACACTAGTAGGGCACATTTCATGAATAGTGGACTCATATTGGTACATTATTATTAACTAAAGTTCATAGTTTATTTAGATTTCTGTAGTTTTTGCCTAATGGCTTTTGCTGTTTTGGGATCCCATCAGATACCACATTGCACTTATTTGTTGTGTCTTTTTAGGCTCCTCCTGGCTATGACAGTGCCTTAGACTTGCCTTGTTGTTGATGGCCTTAACAGTTTTGAGGGGTACTGGTCAAATATCTGTAGGATGCCCCTCCGTTGGAAGTTGTCTGATGTTTTTTCTCATGATTAAACTGGGGTAATGGGCTTTGGGGAAGAAGATCACAGAGGTAAAATGGCATTTTATCACGTCATAGCAAGAGTACATACTATCAAGATGATTTATGGCTGTTGTTATTGAACTTGATCACCTGGCTGATCAAAAAGGTACCGTTTGTCAGATTTCTCCACTGTAAAGTCACTCTTTCCCCCTTCCCACAGTGTAGTTTCAGGAAGGAAGTCATAATGTGTAGCCTACACCTAAGGAGTAGGGATTTGTTCTCTTCCTCCTTGACAGCAAAGAATCTATATAAATGATCAGTTTTAACCTGATTTTCTTGTAGTGGGATGACCTCACTTCCCCATCCTTTGCGAAGCTAAGAAGAGGGGTGTGAGGCAGCTAGATCCTAGTAGAACTAATCAGGAAAAATGTGTCTTAGGTGGGGGACTCAAAGTGTCTCATTCAGAATGAATTAGAAGGTCTACTGGGCTGATTTGTGTTCACAACTAATGATGCTAGAAGTTGACAGTCACTCCTGGCAACAGGGTTACATGGAGTTCTTGGAGACCAAGCAAGGCTCAGAGGTGGCATTTTATTTGTTGGGGGAGAATACCTCCCTAATTCTCCAAATCAAGCCCTCCAGCAGGGTAGTAGGCAGAGCCTTGGGCTTGGAGTTCACAAAATAAGAAATGCAAATAAGCTATATATGTGTAAAATGCCAATAAAAACATTGGCCATTTTTTGCTTACCAAAATGGTAGAGGTCAAAAACTATATCATACCTAGTGCTGGTATGAGTATAAAAAAACAGACACTCATATACTGCTGATGAGAGGTCAATTTACAACACAGGAAGGGAAACCTTAAAAATATTGACACTCTGAATTAGAAATTCAACTTTTATCCTAGATTATCATGAATATGGGCAGAGATAAAGCTACAAGAATAGTCATTATTCCATTATTTGTAATGTTGAAATATCAGAATTAGCCCCAAATGTTTAATGACAAGTGATTGGCTGAATATATTTTGCTTTGTCTATGTGATAGAGTTTTATGAAGTTGCTAAAATGATCTCCTAGGAAAGGGTTTTCCAAACTGTTTGGAGGAGGTAGACATGGTCAGTGCCTCACCCATATCCCTTCCCTTACTACTTCAGTGTATACTGTGGTCTTCTGATGCTAGCAACTAATTCTTTGCCTGCAGGCTTTCTCTAGCTATTGATTTTGCTTAGCTTTCCCTAATGAAATAACATCCCTTTCACCAATATCGCTCAACCAATGACTGGCAGGAATTGGTCTCTAACAGTGGTCTAACAGGTGAAAGTTTGTCAATGTTTCAGACATTCTTTGGTTGTCACGACTTGGGAGGTTTAGGGGATGCTCCTGGCATCTAGTGGGTAGAGGCCATGGTTACTGCTAAACATCCTACAATGCACAGGAGTGCCAGTCCTCTAATAGTCAACCCCAAATATCAACAGTGCTGAGGTTGAGGAACTCTTGTCTACAAATATCCCAGTTCACTTACTCTCAAGTGGGATATCTCTGAGGTATACATTTTACCTCAGTTCCCACTGGGTTTAATCTCTAGCTGCCCATAGCGGTAACTGGCTTGATGCACCTTCCCACCACTTCCTTCCTACCCCACTGTTTCTTATTCCTCACAATAAACAATTTGGTTTTACATCCTTGTCTCGGGACCTATTTTGGGGAGAACTCAAACTTACCCAGTAGAACCATATACTTTTCAGAGGATTTGATGACATCTTCCCTGGTCAACAAAGTTTGGAAAACTGTTACATACTCTAGTATTCTTTCTCTTGTTTTGGAAATTTGCAATGCACATTTGCACCACAGAAGCAAAAGAATCCCTCTTTCTTTCCTTTTCTTTCTCTTTCTCTCTCTCTGGAAACTTTTGGGGAATATAGCACCAC
The DNA here is from genome assembly GCF_000164805.1 of Carlito syrichta. NCBI lineage: Eukaryota > Metazoa > Chordata > Mammalia > Primates > Tarsiidae > Carlito > Carlito syrichta. The sequence goes on from NW_007143937.1 coordinate 255,836, forward strand.
TTTAGCTATTCATCTAAAAGTCAATTCACCTGGGCATATTTGGAAATTGCTGCTATAAAAGAGTGATTCATAACATGGAAAGTTGTCTATACTGCTTCCTTTATTCTTGTCTATTTCCTTAACTGAGATATTTCGAGCTTGGTATCTGCACTCTTAGAAGAACCTTACTCAGTGCCGGACTGACACGCGTTGATGAATGAATGAATGAGTGAATGAACAAAGGAGTGATGGACCCCGGTCCTTCTGTTCTCCACTGTTTTTTTTTTTTGGCTGTCTCAGTTCTATAACCCAGCTCTTCCCTGATCCCAGGACACCCTTACTTCTGGCTTCTAGGACACCCAGTTGAGGTGAGAGAGAAGAATGAATGAAGACCCCACTGCTGAACTGTGAACAATTACGTTTATTGAGTGCTTACTAAATACCAGTCACGTGCTGAGGACTCAATACATATCACCCCCTTTACTCCTCATACCAATTCTATGAGGCAGGCTTTATTATTGTCATCCCAATTTGGGGAGATGTGAGACCCAGAGAGGAGAGAGCACCTACTCAAGGTCACACAGCCATCAGTTGCTAGTTATAATTCCAGCACCAACATGGCTGTCTACACAGTTCTTGTCTTTAACCACTGTTCTTTACTGGCAAGAGGTTGAGAATAAGGTGAAGGGTTTGGAGAGTGAAATTCAACATGCTCAATGAAATGAGAGGCAGTATAGTAGTTAGGCTTCTAAACTCTGAAACCAGGCTGCCTGGGCATGAATCCTAACTCTGCTTATAGCTGTGTGACCCTAAGCAAGTTACCTAACCTCTCTGTATCTCAATTTTCTCACCTATAAAATAAAGACAACAATGTCTTACCTCCTAAGGTTGCTGTGAGAATTAAATGAAATAATATCTATAGATGTGTTTAATAAGTACTATCTAAGCACTGCTTAGCAAGCACTGTGTAAGTGTTAAAGAAATAATTTATACACCTCTATGTGCCAGGAATTGTCCTCAATATTATCTCATTGAAGTAAACAGAAGATGGAATTTGCAAGAATGGGCTCTGGTATCAGACTGCCTTGGTCTGAAGCCCAGCTCTTATAACTTGCCAGCTATGTGACCTTAGGCAAATTACTGAATCTCTTTGGCCTCCGTTCCCTCATCTGTAAAGTGAAGATCATTGGTTCTTCACTTCTCAGGGCTGTAGTGAGGATTAACTGGATTGACAAGCATGGTTGAGTGTTGTGTTAGTTATAAACTCTCATTTTTATTTGTCCCATAACAACCCTATGAGATCGGTACTATCATTATCTCCATTTTACAGGACAGGAAACTGAGGCTCAAAAGAGTGATGTCACTTCACCAGGGTCACATGATTGGGAGAGGCAGCATCAGGACTGGAGTTTTTACCTGTCTGACACTTTTTTGAGAGGGTGCCACCAGCCCCTCCCCTAAATGTGAGAGGTATGGTTGATTGGGTCTAGGGGATTCTCCTGCAGACCAAGAACTGTGGTAACTAAACAAAGAAAAAAGACAGTCACTACAGTGTAATAGCTGCCTTGCTTAAAGTACACATCTCAATTAACACAGAAGACCTTTTTGGTTTTGTAGCTGTAAGCAAGCTCCTCTTTTGGATAAATTAAATTGTTGACAGCCTGCAGAGGAGGCTACACACAAATTAACCGCCAAGGTGCATTTTGGTGCAGGTGTGCACATGTAGTATGTGACCCAATGGGGCTGTGTGAGTTGAGAGTTAGCTTCAAATATTTTAGTGCATCCCTCAGTAAGAAATACATTTTATATCACAACCAGCACATCACAGACACATGTGCACGCACGGGCACACACACAAACACGTGCACGCACACTTGCATGTAACTGTTGTATTGGATTATTTTTCATTCCATTCCATTTTTAAATTTTATTTTATTTTAAAGATGTAGGGTTCAATTCAGAGTTAGGTGTACAAATGGCCATTATACAGGTAAAGTTTGGGTTTCACTTTGGTCCCTATTTCACCTGGTTTGAGATCAGGTACCTTTACTGATGAAGTGTGCCTCCCACCTCCCCTGGCAGTTGTCCACTACTGCCAATCCCTTTCTTGTAGTATTATGATAATTCCATTTCATTTTTTAAAAATGTCAGTTTCAACCCACTAAATTAATTTCATGGCATCATGAACGGGTTAATGTCCACCCTTGGAAAACCCTTGAACTAGACTGTGGTTGTCAAATCCATGTGTTGGGACACTCAGATATGCAGGGAAGACACCCTTGATGCGTTACCATGGAGTAAAGGACAGGTTTATCCACTGGAGTGAGATACACCCTGGCACTAGATGTTTGTAATGTCCCACTGCCTTTTACAAGCCCTGCCTCTGTGCCTGACCACCAGTCCCATCTCACCATCCTCCCCCTCACTAACTCCCTCCGGTAACATTGTTTATCCGTCCATCAAATGAAGGCTATTTGAACTGTTGCCACTTTTTGGCTATTATGAGTAATGCTTCTGCAAAGATTCCTGTACGAGTTTTTGTATGTATATATATATATATATTTTTTTTTTAATTTTTCCCAGGTAGATATGTAGAGTAAAATTGCTAAGTCATATACATAGCACCTCTGTGTTAAACCATTTAAAGAATTACCAGATTGTTTTTCTTTTCTTTTTTTTTTTTAAAGCTGGATTTATTGAGAGGACAGAAAAGCTCCCAGAGTGGGAGGGGAACTAGGAGGTTGCCCTATACTGTTTTTCAAAGCGACTGTATCATTATGCATTTCTAGCAGCTATATTTGAAGGATTCAGTTTCTTCACATCTTCATCAACATTGTTATATTTGACTTAAAAAAAATTCTAGCCAATCCTAGTAGGTATAAAGTGGTATCTTGTTGTAGTTTTGATTTGCATTTCACTGATGACTAATGATATTGAACATATTTTTATGTGCTTATTAGTCGTTTGTATATCTTTTTTTTAGATAAACATCTATTCAGATCATTTGCACAATTTCTAATTGAGTTATCTGTCTTTTTATTAATGAGTTGTAAGAGTTTCTTATATTCTTTAGATACATAATTTGCAAATATTTTCTCCTATTCTTTGCTTCACTTTTTCACTTTCTTGATAGTACCTTTTAGCACAGAAATTTTTAAATTTGAAGTTCAATTCACAGTTTCCTTTTGTTGTTTGTCCTTTTGGTGTCTTATCTAAGAATCCTTAGCCACATCTAAGGCCATTAAGGTCTTAATTTTCTTCTAAGAGTTTTACACTTTTAGCTCTTACATTAAGGTCTTTGATCCACCTTGAGTTAATTTTTGTGTATGGTGTGAAATAACTCACACTTTATTATTTTTCATGTGGCCACCCGGTTGTCCAAGCACTATTTGTTGAAAACACGATTCTTTCCTCTTTAAAAAATATGGATTCAGATTACTCTATAGGGTCAATTGATTGGATGATCTTGACACTTTTCTTGAAAATCAGTTGACTATAGACAACATATGGTTTATTTCTGAACTCTCAACTCCATTCTGTCAATTCTATCTATTCTTATGCCAGGACCACATTGTCTATATTATTGTTGCTTTGTGGTAAAATTTGAAATCTGGAAGTATAAATTATCCAACTTTGTTTTGCTTTTTCAGAATTGTTTTGGCTGTTATAGGTCCCTTGTAATTTCATACAAATTTTAGAATAAGTTTGCTAATTTTTGCAAAAGAGCCAGTTGGGATTTTAATAGGGATTGCATTACATTTGCAGATCAATTTGCAGAGTATTACCATCTTAACAATATTGTCATCTGCTCAATGAACATGAGATATTTTCCCATTTACTTGCATACTTTTAAATTTCTGTCAACAATATCTTATAGTTTCCAGAGTATACATTTTATGATTTTGTAAATATTCCTATGTATTTTATTCTTTTGGTCCTATTGTAAATGAAATATTCTTAATTTTATTTTAAGATTGTTCAATGCAAGTGTGTGAAAATACAGTTGATTTCTGTATACTAATTTTTTATCCTGCAATCTTGTTGAACTCATTTGTTATTTCTAGTAGTGTTTTAGCAGATTCCTTAGGTTTTTCTATACAAAAAATATGTGATTTGCAAAGAGATAGTTTTACTTCTTCTTTTACAATCTGGATGCATTTTCTTTCTCTTTTTTTGAGTTGGAGTCTCACTCTGTCACCCAGGCTGGAGTGCAGTGGCATGCTCATGGCCATGACAGCCTCGACCTGCTGAACTCAGGTGATGCATCTGCCTCAGCCTTCCAAGTAGCTGGAACTACAGGCGTGTGCCACCACACTCAGTTAACTTTTGATTTATTATAGAGATGAGGTCTCGCTAAGTTGCCTGTGCTGGCTTAGGCAATCCACTTGCTTCAGTCTCCAAAAGTGCTGGGATTACAAGCTAAGCCACTGAGCCTCATCTTACTTCTTTTTTACTTTCCTAATTGCTCTGATTAGAAATTCTAGTATGACATTGAGTAGAAGTGATGAGAGCAGGCATCCTTGTCTTGTTGCTTATCTTAGAGGGAAATATTTAGTGTTTCACCACTAAGTATGATGTTAGCCTGGTGGTGTTTGTAGATGCCCTTTATTAGGTTGAGAAAATTTCCTTCTATTCCTACTTTGTTTAGTGTTTTTATAATGAAGAGTTTTGAATTTTTATCAAATGCTCTTCCTTTTCTATTTTTATTGAGATGATTGCATAGTTTTCATTTTTATTCTATTGATGTGGTGCATTACATTAATTCATTTTCCTTAATTAATCAACCTTGACCTTACACTCCTGTGATAAATAAAATCCCACTTAGTATAGCTTTCCTTGTATGTTACTGAATTAGATTTGCTAGTGTTTTGTTGAAAATTTTTATATCCGTATTCATAAGGGATATTGGTCTATCGTTTTCCTTGTCTAGTTTTGGTATCATAGAATGAGTTGAGATATATTTCTTCCTCTTCTATATTCCTTAAATGTTTGATAGAATTGATCCATGGAGCCATTTAGACTTTGGATTTTTGTTAGCGTAGTTTTTTTTAAAATCACAAATTCAATCTCATTACTTATTATATAGGTTTATTCAGATTATTTCTTCTTGAGTGTGTTTAGGTAGTTTGTGTCATTACAGGTATTTGTCTATTTTATCTGTTATTTAACTTATTGGCATATAATTATTCACGGTATCTCTTTATAATTTTTTTTTTTTAGTTGGAATCTTGCTCTTGTCACCCAGGCTGGAGTGTAGTGGTACACTGACGGCCACAGCAGCCTTGACCTGCTGTGCTTAGGGGATCTTCCGCCTCAACCTCCCAAGTAACTGGAACAACAGACACACGCCACCATGTCTGGCTAGTTTTTGTGATTTATTGTAGAGACGAGGCCTCACCAAGTTGCCCAGGCTGGTCTCGAACCCCTGGTCTCAGGCAATCCTCTTGCAGGTCGAGGCTGCAGTGGCTGTGAGCATGTCACTGCACTCCAACCTGGGGGACAGAGTGAGACTCCAACTCAAAATAAATAGAAAGTATTTTCTATTTTCTTTTTTAGTGTCATATTTGACCCATTAGTTGTTTAGGAATGGGCTGTTTAATTTCAATATATTTGTGAATTTCCCATCTCTTAAAAAAACTGATTCTAATAGTATTTGTTTGTGTTTGAATAACACACTTTCTACCTTTTTAAATTTGATGAGGTTTACTTTGAGGCATATTATATAGTCTGTCCTGAAGAATGTTCCATGTGCACTTAAGAATGTCTATTCTGCTATTTGGGGGTGGAATGTTCTATACTGTTATTTTTAGTTTGTTTATAATGTTGCTCAACTCTTCTTTTTCTTTTCCTTTTTTTTGAGGTGGAGTCTCACTCTGTCACCCAGACTGGAGTGCAGTGGCATGCTCATAGTCACCACAGCCTCGACCTGCTGGACTCCGGCAATCCTTCCGTCTCAGCCTTCCAAGTAGCCAGAACTACAGGCGTGTGTGACCATGCCCGGCTAATTTTTGATTTATTGTAGAGACGAGGTCTCACCCAGTTGCCCAGGTGGGTCTCGAACCTGCAGGCTCAGGCAATGCACACGCCTTGGCCTCCCAAAGTGCTGGGATTACAGGGTGAACCTCCGAGCCTGGCCAACTCTTCTCTTTCTTTGTTAGTCTTCTGCCTAGTTATTCTATTATTATTGAAAGCAGGGTGTTGAAGTCTCCAACCATTATTGTTGAATGTCTATTTTTTTCCTTCATTCCTGTCAGTTTATGTCATGTATTTTGGTGCTCTGTTGTTAGGTTCATATGTAATTGTATACCTTTTTGATGAATTGACTTCTTTATCATTATGCTAATTCTTCTTTATTGGTAATAACACATTTTGTTTTCAAGCCTATTTTGTTTGATATTAGTATAGCCACTTTAGTTTACTTATGGTTTCTGTTTGATCTATGTTTGCCATTCTTTTACTTCAATTTGTATCTTAAACTGTAAAGTGTGTCTCCTAAAGATAACATATAGTTGGATCTTGTTTTCCTATCTAGTTTGACAGTCTGCCTCCTGATTGAATTAATACATTTACATTTAATGTTATTATTGCTCTTGCTGACTTTATGTCTGCTATTTTACTTTTTGTTTTCTCTATGGCTCATGTCTTTTTTTCTCTCTTCCTCTTTTCCTGTTTTGCATTAAGTGAATATTTTCTAATGTAGCATTTTAATTTCTTTAATACTTTTTTATTATGTTTTTGAATTATTTTCTTAGTGGTTGTTCTAGGGCTTACCATGTACATCTTAACTTATCAGAGTCAGCTTCAGATTGACAATAAAAATTCTAATGTGATATACAAACATTACTTTTATAAAGATCTGTTCACTTTTCCTCTTTTTGTGTTATTATTACAATACACATTTTATTTGCATATAATACAAACCAACACTACATTGAATATTACTTTATATTGCTTTATATAATTTTATGTATTCCAAAGAAATTGAAAGTAAAAAGGAAAGAAAACATATACTTATAGCTTTGTTATATTAACCTTCTTATTTATTATTTCTGGCTCTCTTTATTTATTCCTGTGGATTCAAGTAAAAATCTGAAGTCTTTCTCTTAGCCCAATACAGCTTTGCTTCCACCCATCTTCTTTGTGTTGTTGTAGACAAAGATATTACATTTCTATATGTTACAGGCATAATACAATCTATATATAAATAGTAACATATATAATTCTATTGATGCACATATTTGATTTTAAAATTAAGAGAAGGAGAAAATGTTCTTTTATATTTATAATTAAATAATCATCTTTATTTGTCCTCTTTAAAAAATATGGATTCAAATTACTCTCTAGGGCCAATTGCTTTCAGCCTAAAGAACTTCCTTCAGTCGGGCTCAGTGGCTCAACCTGTAACCCTGCGCCTTTGGGAGGCTGAGGTGAGTGGATTGCCTGAGCCCGCGGGTTTGAGACCCGCCTGGGCAGTGAGACCTCATCTCTACAATAAATCAAAAAATCAGCTGGGTGTGGTAGCGCATGCCTGTAATTCCAGCTACTTGAAAGGCTGAGGCGGAAGGATCGCCGGAGCCCAGCAGGTCAAGGCTGCGGTGGCCGGGAGCGGCCACTGCACTCCAGTCTGGGCGACAGAGTGAGACTCCAACCCAAAAAAAAAAAAGACCTTCCTTCATTACTTCTTATAAGGCTTGTCTACTGACAACACAGCCTATGTATTTTTTTTAATCTGGAAATGTCTTTATTTCATCTTCCTTTCTAAAAATAACTTTGCTGAATTAAAGACTTTTGGTTGACAGTTTGAGTTTTTTCTTTGAGCGCTTTGAATATATTATCCCACTGCCTCTGTCCTCCAATGTTTCTTAAGAAAAGTCAATTGTTAATCTTATTGAGGTTCCCTGTAAGTGATGAGTTATTTTTCTCTTGTTGTTTTCAAATTTTTCTCTTTGCCTTTGACTTTCAGCAGTTTTATGATATGTCTGTGGATCACTCTGAATTTATTCTACTTGAGTTTGTTAAACTTCCTGGTTGTGGAGATTAATGTTTTTCAATAAATTTGGGAAGTTTCAATCATTCTTTCTTTGAATTTTTTTTCTGATAATTTCTTTTTCTCCTTTTCTTCTAGTATTTTCAGTGTATGTATGTTGGTACACTTAATAGTGTCTCACATTTCTCTGAGGCCCTGCTTAGTTTTGTTCATTTGTTTCTATTCTTCAGATTGCATCATCTCTATCAATCTTCAGTTTTCTTTCTTTCTTTCTTTCTTTTTTTTTTAGAAAATGAACACCAACTTTAATTACTATACTATAATACAACAGAAAGGGTTTCCTATTTCTCAGAAAGTAAATAGCATGAATCCAGCACCACCAGGTAGGCATTGTAAAATTAAATACCCACATTTATTGTTCTTTTAGCTCCCCACCACACTGAGGGTTTCCAATGACAACTGCCATCAGAGTTGCTGCAAAAACACATTTTTCTCTGCATAGCTTCACAGTCTACTCCTCAAGCAGAAGACTGAAATAGTATTACTTTTTAGAAGCTCTTGGTGTAGAGAGAACATATTGATGTGGAGAACAGAGCCTTCTTGAATTCAAGAAAAACATTAACTAATTTATCAATTTTTCTCTGATATAATCTGCCAGAGTGCTCTGTGAAGAATCCTTTTCCATCCCTATCACATGTCTGGGTGAAAAAAGGGTGGCAAGGTGCCAGCACTCTAGCAGACAATTCTGGTGATGCTCTGGGTTCCATACCCTTTCTGCTAGTAGTAGGTGGTGTCTTTTCTGGCAGCTGCAGCAGCTTGATGGGGTGGGGAAGAAGGGGCCACCCACTAATTAGCTCTTCTTGAAGCCGAATTTTTTGCGATCATAGAAAAGTCTGTCTTAGAGCTCCCCAAATTGACAATCTTCGGGCAGCCATCTCTATCCTTCTCCTGGATGGTGCACTCTTTACAATAATAGGCATTGGAGACTCCTGGGCCTCCACAGATCACATAGCACCCCTGGTAAGAGCCATAAATATTCTCATCACATATGCACAGCAGGGTGCAGGGACACATATGAGTCACAGATCATACACTTGCCATCATCTTGCAGGCTCCACAGAGACTGGGAGTGGGAGGGATGAGGTGTTGATGGGATGGTGTGTTCCATTCACATTTTTCACACAGTTTTCCAATGGCAACACCAGACCGCTTGTGGCAAAAGATCAAATCCGGGTGATGTTTAGTCATAACTCCTACCTGTGCTGGCCCAGTCTTCAGTTTTCTAATTCTTTCTTCTACCAGTTGAAATATACTTTTTACTCCCTCTAGTACACTTTTAATTTCACTTATTGTACTTTTCAACTCCACAATTTCCATTTGGTTCCTTTTTATAATGTTTATCTCTTTATCAATGTTCTTTATTTGATGTGATATTGTTATCATAACTGTCTTTAAGTTTTTATCATTGAGTTCCTGATTCCTTTAACATATTTAACATATTTATAATGACCATTTTGAAGTATTTTTCTGTTAAATATGACACTTTATCACTCTTACAGCCATATTCTGTAGTCTGTTTTTTTTTTTTCCTCCCTTTGTATGTGTAATTCTTTCCTGTTTTTTTTCTGTCAAGTAATTTTTTTTTTTTTTTGCTTTTCTTGTTGAAAACTGAACATTAAAATAATATATGTAGTAACTTTGGGTGCTGCTCCCTTCTCCAGGGCTCATTATGGTTAATTTCTTGTTTACTTATTTTGTGACTGGCTGAATAATAATGATAATGATAAGAAGAAGTGAGATGATAATAATAGTAGTAGTGAGACTCTAACTTAAATAACAACAACAACAATAATAATAATAATTTGAGCTACAGTCTCACTTTGTCATCCAGACTGAAGTGCAGTGGCACAGTCATGGCTCATGGCAACCTTGACCGCCTGGGCTCAGGCAATCTTTCTGCCTCAGCCTCCCAATTAGCTGAGACTACAGGCACATACCACCATGGCCAATTTTTAATTTTTTGTAGAGATACGGTTTCACTGTGTTGCCCAGGCTGGTCTCAAACTCCTGGGCTCAAGTAATCTTCCTGCCTCAGCCTCCCAAAGTGCTGGGATTACAGGCATGAGCCAACACACCTGCCCAAGCTGAATTATTTTAATGAAGTAGATTTCCTTCTCCCATTGCAGTGAGAGGCCTTTGATGCTACCCCTCAGTGGGCACAGCCTGGGGCATATCCATAGTCATTTTAGGATGACAGTGGTTTGGGCAAATGTCTTTCCCTGACCCTGCCCTTGGGCATAAATTGGCCTCAAAACTGATTCATTCAAATTTGGGTTCTTTTGAAGGTATACTTTCTTAAGGCCATTGCTTGAGATTTCTAGAGACAAAATCCTCCTAATTGTCTCTTTTTCTTTTCTTCTCTGGCAATCTAGCTGACCTCAAGTTAGCTAAAATCTACAATGAATCTATTAATTTCCTATTAATTGTCCTTCACCACTACCTGCACTGTTTTTGAAAGATCCTTAGACTTGAATTTCCTCCACACTTTGTTAGATAAATTTTGTCTCTTTGGGAGGAGATCAAAAGCCCTCTGTTGTATGGTTTACTTCTTCCCCTGGGCAAGAACTCTGAGCCACAACTATGGCACTAGGGATAGATCAATGGAACACCTCTTTCTGAATGATACCTCATTTTAAGAGCTGAGTGCTCTGGAGGGTTAAGCATCAGCCCCAAGTGTTGTCAGTTTGCCTCTCTCACCATGAAACCCCCTATGCCACAAGCCAAGATGGGGCACTCAGGGCCCTAGTATTCTCAGAAGAGCCATGTTCAAGGTAAAGCCTTTCATATCAGTAGAGCTGAGCAGAAGGAGGGCATCCTTACCTCTCAGCCACAGTTTCCCAGAACTTAGCCTTGCCAACAGATACCTTGGGGAAAGATGAAAAATGCTGATGTCCTGCCCCTATCAGGAGGATAGCCTTCTGAGTGGGCTGGAAAGGAAAAAAAGGAAGCCTGTCATTGACTGTACCCAATCTGGAGTGGAGTTTCCACCTTGCTCAGCTAGGAGAGAGAAGGAAGGGCATGAAGTCTAAATTAAAACACCAAAATCTCTCACTTTTCTTATCAGATTTTAGTAGGATTTATGGAATAAATGTTTCTTCATGTGCACAGGACCATTTCTAGAGACTTAAAATGGTTGTGTGTGTTTAAAAAATAATTTTCACCAGTTTTCCAGGGAAGCAGATCCAAGGAACTACCTACACTGCCGTGCTGGAAGCAGTTTAATTTAAACCTTGTATCATTCTGCTTGAAGTCCCTTCTTCCCCATCCAACTAGAAAACGCTTATTATTTCTCAAGACTCAGCTCAGTATTTTCTTCTCCCATCCTCTTCCTTTAGATAGAGAGTCTTATCAGTTTTCTCTTTGTGTTATTATTACCTCTGTCCACCATACTGTGTTGAAATTGCTTGGCTTTTCTGTAACACCTCCACTATAGTCTTTGCGCAGGGACACATACTGTGGATATCTACACACCAATTCCTAGTGTGGGACTTGTGTGTATTAGATGCACAACTAATGAATATCAAACAGATTCCGTAAAATCTGTGTGTTGGCCTCTACCTTTTTGTTTTGTGTGTGTGTGTGTGTGTGTGTGTGTGTGTGTGTGTGTGTGTATGTGTGTGTGTGTGTGTGTGTGCAATCCATGAGGGTAGAGTCACTACTTTTAATATATATTAATTCATAATGTAATCTTCACAGCAACCCTATTATGCATTATTAATAAGCTCAAGCCCATTATGTAAATGAAGATTTACAGTGAGAAAACTGAGACACAGAAATTTTTAAGTCATTTGCCCAATGTCACATACTAGTACCAGCATTTTAGTCCAGGCAATCTGACCCCATAACTTCTCTGATAAATTATCTAACAGGTATACTAGGCATAGAATATGTGCTCAGTGAGTAGCAATGTAATAAATGCATGTATCAACAAACTCAAACTCCAAATAAAGAAAGGAAAGTCTGGTTTTCTGTTTAGTAAACCAATCTGCTTCTGATCACTGCTCTCCTTCAAAATGAGATCTGAGGCAATACCTCACAGTATCACCTGCTTGCTACCCATCTGATCACCTTGCCTCTGAGAAGGCGGGCACCAGGCTGTATTCTAGACCTTAGCACACTCAATCTTGTCTTGCCATGGCAACCCCAAATGTAGCTTCCTTCATGGTAAATAATCACCCTGTTGTTTTCCTGACATTTGCAACCTTTTGCTTCCAGACTGTTCTGCTGGTCTTTATGGAGAGCTGGGGCTTTGTATTCATTTTCTCTCAACACATTTGTATACATATTGAATTCTCTCACAGGTAGACTCCAGAAATATTCTGCTTTCTTTACTAAGGGTAGCAGGTCTCTCTCATTTGGGAAACTGTGGTTATTTATTGTTGTCAATTCTCAGCTACCTGATAGATGATGACTTTCACGGTTAGTAACTGAAATAATGACCAAATGATATCCCCAGTATTTTAGTATTCATTTTATATTAGACTGAAGTGCTATTATTTTATTTTTTAATGTGAGATAGAGTTGTCATTATCTTTACTATTATTTTAATTGCAGGATATCATAATTAGAGTGTACAAGTCTTAAATGTCTAATCACTTTTCAGATGAAGCTATGCAGCACCCTAAGAGGCCCCTTCATGCCTCTTTCCAGCCAACACTCCATCCCCAGTGGGGATCAATTCTTCTGACTTCTACCGCTATAATTTATTTTGCCTATTTTGAAGCTTCATATAAAATGGAATCATACTGCATGTATCCTATAGTGTCTGTCTTTTCTTGCTCATCGTTATGTTAGTGATCCACTTTGTTGCCCGGATAAGCAGTTCATTCCTTCATATTTCTGTACAGTTTTCCCTTGTATGGATGTACCACAGTTTATTTATCCCCATTGTTCTACTGACAGACAACTGACTTCTTCCCAGTTTTAAGCTGTTATTAACAAAGCATGCAGAAGACTTTCCCCAAAGTATCTGTTGGTAACCACTACTGTGTTTAGTGACTCTACCCTCATGGATTGCACACACACAAAGTTTTCCCCATCTTGAATAAATTTCTAGGAGTGAGTTTCTCTGCATTACAGAATAGATACATGTTTAATTTTATACTTCCAGATCTTTTAAAAAATGGTTTAATGCTTTATATCCTCATTTGGAATACTTGAGTCTTTTGGTTGCTCCATAACTTAGCCAATATTTGATGTCAGATTTTTCTTTTTTTGAGTTGGAGTCTCACTCTGTTGCCCAGACTGGAGTGCAGTGGCACACTCACAACCACCACAGCCTCTACCTACTGGGCTCAGGAGATCCTTCTCCCTCAGCCTACCAAGTAGTTGGAACTACAGGCGTGCGCTACCACGCCCAGCTAATTTTTTGATTTATCGTAGAGATGAGGTCTCACCAAGTTGCCTAGGCTGATCTCAAACCCCCGAGCTCAGGCAATCCTCTCAACCCAGCCTCCCAAAGTGTTAGGATTACAGACTTGAGCCACTGTGCCCGGCTGTCAGTTTTTTTACTATACCATTTCAGTGAACATACAGTGTTTTCTCATTGTGATTTTAATTTGCATTCCTTTGATGACTAATGGCCTTGAATACATCTTCTTGCACTAACTGATTATTTGCATATCTTTTTCTGTGAAATGTCTGTTCACGATTTTTGACCATGTGTATTGGATTTTTAAAATTATTTAGTTATAGCAGCAGTATTGAATATAAGTATTTTTTCAGACACATGTATTGTAACTATCTTCTTGCAATTTGTGACTTCCTTTTTAATTTTTGAATGAACAGAAGCTTTAAATTTTTATAACTTCCAATTTTTGAATTAAAAAAAAGAGGATTAAGCCTGTGAGACAATACATTTTTTGCTGTTTAAACTACCCATACTTAATACCTACTTTGCTAGCAACCCTAGTGTTAGGACACACTCCCAGTGGGGCCTCCAGAATGATAAGTCAGACCTCCTGGAGGTGTGGGGTGTCTGGTGTGTGATCCGATGCTGCATGAAAGATGTAAAGAATTGCATAGAAGTTAGATTAGAAAATATATAGTTTATTTAAAAGGTAAATTAGAGAAAGAGAGAGAAAGAGAGAGAGAGAGGAGATTCACCTCCTCAAGGTAAGGAAGGGAGACAAAACCAGGAAACATGGCAACAACCATAGCTCAAAGAGCACATGGCCACACCAGAGTCTAGTAAGGTGCAATGGCAAAATGGCAGTGGCCTAGCAAAGATGACTGGCTGCTTGAGGTTCAATGCTTTTAGTCCTTCCTTTTGATGGGGGAAAGTCATTAAGGTGATTGGGTGGTAGTCTGCTCTATGCATCGTGAAGGAGTAGATAAGCGCAGGTACTGACATCTGGTGATGGACAGCAGGCAGATGGGTGAATTAGTCACATGATTGCTGTCATAGTGGTGGGATCTGTCTGTGTCCTATAGGTCATGAAGGGCTGACTGGTTAACTTAGGGATTTGAACCCAAAGGAGTTTTTTTCTGCAAGAAACCTGTCAGACATTCTCTTTTCTTTCTTTTTTTTATTATAAAGATGTGGGCTACAATTCAGGGTTAGGAATACAAATGTAGGTACCCTTGTTGATGAGGTGTGCCCCTCTCTCCCCTAGCAGTTTCCCTCAACTGCCAATCCCACCCCCAGCAGTTTCCCACTACTGCTAATTCCTTTCTTATATTATTATAATTGTTCAAGGTCTGCTTATGAGTGAGAATATATGGTACTCTGTTCCTTGTTTCTGTGATAGATCACTGAATATGGTCGACTCTAAATCCATACAAGTTGCTGCAAAGTCCATATGTTTGTCCTTCTTTATGGCTGCATAATATTCCATTGTGTATACACACCACATTTTTTTTATCCAGTCCAGCTTCAATGAGCAGCATGGTTGGTTCCATGTTTTTACTATTGTGAATAGAACTGCAACAAACATACGTGTGCAGGTATCTATTTTGTAGAATGATTTGAGTTCCTCCAGGTATATTCCCAATAGGGGAATTGCTGGGTCATATGGAAGATCAATTTCTAGTTTTTTCAGAGATCGCCACACTGTCTTCCAAAGAGGTTGCACTAGTTTGCATTCCCACCAGCAGTGTAGAAGTGTTCCTTTTTCTCTGCATCCTCACCAGCATCTATTGCTGTTTGTTTTATTAATGATGGCCATTCTTACTGGGGTTAGGTGGTATCTCAATATGGTTTTGATTTGCATTTCTCTGATGATGAGTGAGGCTGAGCACTTTTCCATGTGTCTGTTGGCTGCCCATATATCTTCTTTTGAGAAGTGTCTATTCAAGTCTTTTGCCTACTTTTTAATGGGGCTATTTGTTTTTTTCTTTTTGGTGCATTTGAGTTCCTTATAGATCCTAGATGTTAAGCCTTTGTCAGATATACAGTTAGCAAATATTTTTCCCCATTCTGTGGGCTGTCTCTTTGTTCTCTTGATGGTTTCTTTTGCTTTGCAGAAGCTCGTTAGTTTGATGATGCCCCACTTGTCTATCTTATTTCTTATGGAATGGGAATTTAGGGTTACGAATAGGAGTTTGCTGCCAGTTCCAATTTCCATAAGGGGGTGTCTCCTGCATTTTCTAAGTTTTTTCTGCAAGTGACCTGTCAGATGTTTTCAATTTAAAAATTCCTTGATAAAAGATGGTCTTATTATCATTTCTATGGCTTCCCCCAGTCAAGGGGTGATCTTTGACTTTCCTCATTGGACAAGGAAACTAAAAGCTTCCTAGAGATTATTATGCTAAATCATGAATTGAAAGGTTGGGCTGACCCGGTCGTACATTTGATGAAGATTTGCCATGGAGGTAGGGTAAACTGCCACTTGGCCTGCAGTAAAATGTAATTTTAAAATGTCTGAATGCCTTCTAAAGCCTGCCTATTGGAAATTTATGTTATCTATGTCTAACCTCAGCTAGACTCAAAGCGTGTCAGGGGTAAAGTCTAAGCAAAAATGACTATGCTGAGGCAAAAAGACAATGCTAAACAAAGTTTATTCTAGGTTTCTACAGGTACCTCCTTTCACCTAGCAAACTGATACATAGGTCTTTTGCTTTTTCAAAAAATTTTAAAATCAGCTTGTCAATTTCTTCAGTCTGGGATTTTGATTTAAATTGCATTCGATCTAGGGAGAGTGGGTAGCTTAACGATATCGAGTCTTCTGTTTCATGAACATGTATATTAGTCAATTTATTCGAGTCTTCTTTAATCTCTCTCAGCATTCTTTTTTAGTTTTTAGTATATGGGTCTTACACATTTTTAAATTAAATTTATTCCTAGTCATGATATGTTTCCTGATGCTTTTATAAATGTTATTGTTTTTTGATTTTTGTATTCTAAGTGTTTATTGCTATTAAAATGCAATTTGTTTTTATTATAGATTAATGTAGATCCTGTGACCTTGCTAAATTTACTTATTCTAGTAGATTTTTTGTTTGTTTAATTCTTCAGGATTTTCCACATATACAATCATATTGTCTGTCATGAGTGTGATTTATTTAAAATAAATTGCAGTAAAGCAGTGACTCTCTCTATGACCTTGGTCAGGCATCTAATCTCTCTGAACTTTGGGAAGCCTCTCTTACAGATAGAAACTGTTACATAGACTTGTCTTTGAGGTTTCTTAAAGATATATGCTAATACGAGACCTGGCTCTGCCATCTTCCTGTTCTGTGACCCTGGGCAAAATACTACATCTCTCTGAGCCTCAACTTACTCATTTGTAAAGTAGGCATAATAATTGTAAATTGTCCATATCATAAAGAGGTTAGTAATGAGTCTCATGCTTCCACAAATAAAGGTAGGTTGGGCTAAGAAAGTTTTGCAAAGTTCAGCCCAAGAAGCAAGAGACAGAATCATCAAGAGTACCCTGAAATATGTGTGTATGTGCATGCTCACGGGTGCACATGCACATATCTGTGTATGTGTGGCTTCCCTAAAGCCATCAGCTAAGAACAGTGGTTCTCAAACTGAAGCATGACTTGGAATCCCCAGAGGAGCTTGTAAAAACAAAGTTGCTTGGGCCCCACACCCATAGGTCTGATTCATAGCCCTGGAGCGGCCCAAGATCTTTCATCTGTAGCAAATACAAAGTCCCTCAAGTCATTCTGAGATAGTTCTTCCACTGACCAAAAACTTTGCTTTAGGCAGTTGTTTTCAGCCCAAGCTGCACATGAGAGTCCCCTGGGGAGTTTTCAAGCTTAGGATGTGCAGACCCTACCAGAGCCACCGAATCAGCATCTCTGGTGAGTATAGAGAAGTGTTCCAAATAAAGATGACCCACAGGTTTACCTAATTTACCTGCTTGTCTAAATATTTAAACCTCCACTGTTTATGTTTTCCTTTCTCATTCTATATATCTCTTGTGTTGTGTCCCCATGTTTGTATCTTTATTTATTATTATTATTATTATATTTATTTATTTATTTATTTATTTTGGGTTGGAGTCTCACTCTGTGGCCCAGGCTGGAGTGCAGTGCCACGCTCACAGCCACTGCAACCTCTACCTGCTGGGCTCAGGTGATCCTTCTGCCTCTCAGCTTTCCAAGTAGCTGGACCTACGGGCGTGTGCTACCACGCCTGGCTAATTTTTTTGATTTATTATAGAGATGAGGTCTTGCCAAGTTGCCCAGGCTGGTCTCGAACCCTAAGCTCAGGCAATTCTCTCACCTTGGCCTCCCAAATTGCTGGGATTACAAGCTTGAGCCACCATACCTGGCTCTTTCTTTTTAAAAATATTTTAGATTCAGTGGGTACAGGTACATTACATGATGGTGAGGTTTGGGCTTCTGTTGAACTCATCACCCAAATAACGAACATAGAATCCCATAGGTAGTTTTTCTTGTCTCTTTCTTTGCCCTCCTTTAGTCTGTTGTCTCTCCTGTGCACACGTACTCTCTGTCTCTCTTATCTCTCTCTCTCTGTATATTTGTGCCATCTCTTTGGGTGGATGTCCCTGAATCTCTGCCTTTCAGTGTCTCTCTTCTTTTTTCTTTGTCTCAGGTCTGTTCCTGTGCATATCACTGTGAGTCTCTGCCCTGACTCTCTTGGTCTGACTTCGGGTCTCTCAACTTTTTTGAAATTTTATTTTAGAGTTGTGAGGTATATGTGAGGATTTGCTGCATAAGTAAGTTGCGTGCAGGTGAGGTTTGGACTTCCAGCAGGCCTCTCTCCCCTGATAGTGGACCTGGTACCCAATGTGTTGCCATGTGCTCCCCCATACCTCCTTCCTCCCTCTCTCCCTCCCCTCACAGTGTCCAGCGTCTGCCATTCCCACCCTTGTGCTCATGTGACCAATGATCAGGTCCCACTTATGAGTGAGACATGCAGTAGTCAGTTCTTTATTTCTGTGATAGTTCACTTAGTATGATAATCTCCAGTTGAATCCACGTATAGACTGCAAAGTCTATAATTTTGCTCTTCCTTATGGCTGCATAATATCTCAACTTCCTCTTGTTCTCCCCACCTTACCTTCTTGCTATGCATCTCTCTGCATCTGAATCTCTGTGTGTGCATGCATGTGTCTCCATTGTTCTCTATCTTCAGTCTTTTCTTTTTCTCTCTTGTAAGCCCTCAATCCCCAAACTCCCAGCTCTGCAGGTATGCAGTTTTTTTTCTGTGAAATACAAGAAGACTCTCCTGTGGAGAGGCCTGAAATACCAAGCCAGAACCCTAGATCCCTGCAGATCTCAGAATGTTTGGCTGTAATCAGGAGCCCCATCAGTCTTCCCCACTCTCCTACAGGACTTATCTGGAGCCCTCAGCCCCCTGTGCTGCCAGAGATAAGTTGCCTTTGTGGCAGAGTTGACTTGGGAATGACCCTCAACAGACTAGAAAGAAGCACAGACTCCTGAGATCCTGGAGATGCCCCATCTCCCAGACTAAAAATTGACCTTTCTGTTATTAACCTTATGTGTCTCAGAGCACACTCAGGGGGTTTTATGACCAATTCAAATAGTCCTTGGGGAGATCAGATTAACTTCTTTCTTTGAGCTAGTATTATTAGTTCATCATTTATCAAACCATTGATTTACTCAGTATTTATTGGACACACTATGAACCAGATTCTATGCTGAGATGATAGCAGTGAAGACAAAAAATTGCAATCTTATAAATCTTACCATTCACAATAACTACTGTGCCATGCATTGAACACATACTGTGTTCAAGGAGCTTAATTTATACAAGGAACTTTATATTAGAGTTCCTTGCAGGAAGAGACCTGTCCTCTTAATGGAAAATACTTTAATTATCTGTTTGTAATCATTATAGCTATTAATTAATTATATCTATTAATACAATGGACACTTAGCTCCCTATATTCAGGGGTGATATTTTAAATGTTTAGCAAATGGTACTCTACTGCCATTGATCAATGCATTTATTTGCTCCAGTTCTATTGCAATTAGTTGTTTAAGCATTGAATCTTCTATCACTCGTTCATTCATGCATTCATTCATGTATTCTTTCTTCCAGTATATTGTTAAAGGACAATTGGATATCAGCACTGTGTTAGGAAGTGGGGATACAATGAACAAGACACCATAAGGAACTCACCATAATGTCTTTTGTAGACATAGAAAGACGTTGACTGAGTTAATGGAGTGTGACAAAGGAAAGGTTTTGAGAGTATATACCTGGGAGTCTAACCTAGCCAGTAGAATTGGAGGTTTTCTGGAGGAAAAGACATAAATGTAGAGACCTAAAGAATGAACAGGGGTTGACTAGATGAGGTTTCTCTTGACAATTTTGTATATTTGAGAGGATAGAACTAGAACATAATAGGAATTCACTAAATCAATAGATGATTAGATCCCGATAACTGTGAAAACAATTCTCTGGCTGGGTGGAAACTGACTAGGGAAGACATAATGAAAATGTATTACCTTGTTCAGAAACAGAACTATTAGCATGTCCATTGTCAATGCATGCGCCCTGCAATGGCCAAGAATCGAACGCAAGTGACTTCACTCAAAATTCATGGACATGTCAGAGTTTTCGGCAAACACTTCTCCTACTCAGTCCCCCAGACCAAGAAGAAAATTAAAGGCCAGGAGGTCCTGGGTTCTCAAATTCATCCCTGTAGGGGGTCATGCTGGTTTGTGTTCCTAGAACTTCCGTCCTTTTAGAAGAAGCCGGAAGTCTGTATTTTCAAGTAGAATTTTCTAACTTTTCTGTAGAAATTTAATTTCTTAAAGGTTATTAAATATAGCAAATCAAATTTTTATGGACCGTATTTGACTATCATTCCTGATTTTGAGGTTGTTATCTAGAAATAAGAAGGAAATGAGAGGGACTTGCATTTATTATGCAGCCATGTTGTTTTGAACATTGTACTACATGTTCTATGAACCTTCATCATGAATATGCATTGCATGAATATTCCTATTATCCTACTTAATTATTGCAACAACCTCATGGGACAATTATTGTAATATCTGTTGAGGAAGATTACCAAGTTCAGTCTGCAGGGACTCAATATTAACCATAAGGAAGCTTAATATTCAAATAGAATTGGAAGTGAACAAAGAAGAGGAGAATTGTTTTGAATTAGAGACCTGATATTGTAAGACTCTCAGGTGGTGAGAGCCTTGAATAGCCAGATAATTGTCTAGAAATTGTCCTTTGTTGGTTAGGTGTTTTCACTAATTACCTTAAATAATACTAGTCTCTCCTGCAACTTTCTTGACTAGAGAGTTTTAACATCTTGGGATAGGAACCCGTCTCCCCTGTTATGCAAAAATATATGCAAATCATAAGTGATTCGCAATTACTGTCAAGTCTGT
The DNA here is from genome assembly GCF_000164805.1 of Carlito syrichta. Lineage (NCBI taxonomy): Eukaryota > Metazoa > Chordata > Mammalia > Primates > Tarsiidae > Carlito > Carlito syrichta. The sequence continues at coordinate 276,651 of NW_007143937.1, forward strand.
GATATTTGAGCAACAATATTATATCTTCACCTTCTGAGCTCTTGCTGCCTCTGAAATAGTCAAATTCTTTGATCTGTTTGTCTATAGGAGTTACATCTTAGGCAAGACAATCAGAAAACACTTCCCTTTACCATGGACTTCTGTCATTTTTGCCGCTCAAGTGAGCATCCTGTAATACTAGTGTATCAAGAGCTCTGTATCAGTGTGGATTTCACTAGATGAGTTCTGAGGCCCCTGGAGTGTTTCCAAGTGGGATTTAGTGAAGTCGTGGATTTTTAGACCATCCCTGTGGAGACATTGTCTGTTCTAAGATCTGAACTCCATGAACAATCAGATAAAAGGGCTTAACTATCTTAGAGGCATTGGGCGGTCAGAAACCGACCTCTGTTGTGATTTAGCAGAGTGGATCTCAAATTCTGGTGTGTATCAAATCATCAGATTGCTTCTTAGAATGCAGATTCCTACCCTGATCCTTGAAGATTCTGATTCACTGGGAGTATTTGTTATGGTAAAAATCTAAGCTGTTGTAACAAGAGGCTTAATAATAATGTGGAGCAAATAAATTGTTTCTCCCACACGCATAACAATACAAAGTGAGTGTTCCTGATTGGTGGAATCAGTTTCATGTAATGTGGCAGATGAAGGAGGGCCATATATCATTTGACACTCTTCTCATAGAGAAATAAGGTTGCTTTCCCCTTCCCTTGAATCTGGGCAGACTCTGTAACTGCTTTGACCAAGAGAATGTTGTGGAAGTGACACTGTGCCAGTTTCTGGGCTCAGGATTTAAGAGATTGTAGGTTTCTGCTTTTTTTAAAATCTTGAAACACTCACCCTTAGAACTAAATGGCCATGCTGTGTGAAAGCCCAATACTCTGCACAGAGACAAATGCAAAGAAGAGGTAGGGTTCCTAACTGTTAGCCTATATGAGCTCAGCTTGCCAACCATGTGTGAGAATCATCTTGGAAGTAGATTTTCCTGTTCTGGTTGAGCCTCCCCACCTGGTGCCATCCTCTTTATTCCCTGCCCAAATTGTAGATCCAGAGGTCCAATAAATGATTATTGCTTAAAGTGACTGAGATTTAGGGTGATTTGTTATGTAAACGTAGGTAACTAAACCAAATAGGCATTCAGAGGTCCGGGTTTCTTTCATCTTGAGGCTCCTCTGTTCTCTGCAAACATCATTTACTCAAGGTTAGTTAACTGCTAGGTCAAGGTTGGGTTCCTACCATATTCAGGTTCCAAACAATGGGAGAGAGTAGAGAAGGCATACATATTTCTTATCCAGCTTGGCTGAGAGCTGGCTCCCATTATTCCTGTTCACATTTTATTAGTGATACCTTGTCAGATGGTTGCATCCAATTGCAAAGAGGACAGAGAAATTTCTGGCTATGCAGCCTTATTCCATCCCCTAAGCAAGAAGGGGAAAATGGATTATGTTGGCAGTCTAGCTGTCTTTATCATACTGACTCTGGACTAGGACACCGAGATCTGAATTTTTGCAGGCTCCCCAGGAAATTTTGATGTTGGTGGTCCAAGGGTAGCTGTGAAAAGTATGAGTTTTGAAGTCCATCGAATCTGAGCTTAAAACTCAATTCTATTATTTACCAGCTGGGTTACACTTCTGAGTTTTAGTCTCCTTGTGTATATTAAAAATGCAGAAAATAGTAATTTCTCCCTCGGGGGGTAGTTGTACAGGTTTGATAAAGGCTGGCATGAATAGTGCTAGCACAGAACTTGGTACAAAGCCAGATCAAAAAAGAAAAAGAAGAAAAAGAAAAAAAAAGGATTTTATTGTTAACGGTCAAGTGTTCCATCTTATCTTTTGACACCATCAATGTACTCAATCGTTATACTGAAAATATTCTTCTTTACCTTTACATCAACCCTAGTCTTAGTCCCAACTTATAGATGAGAAAACAGACTCAGAGAAGTTAAGTAAATAGACCCACAATGCCATTGGTAAGTCTCAGAATTTGAGCCAAGATAATTTCTGGTGTTACTTGATTACAAATGCTATATTAAAAAATAGTAAACAGGAGCTATTGATGGTCTGGGGGCAAAGAAGTAACATATCAGATACAAAGGTGAATCTGGGAGTGTTGTCATAAGATGTGTGGAAATGGGGGAAAAACTGAAGGCAGGAGGAACAGTTTAGAAATGAGATGAGGAGGTTCTGAACAAGGTCAATTAAAATGAAGGTTAAGAACATACCTGCCTTCCTGTTGCAGTTACTTACCTATAAAGAGGCAAACCTGAAAATGTAAGTTCCGTTCTTCACTGAAGGTTCCTGCAAAGCTGGCCAACTGACTCTTCCATTCATTTTGAATATGGCTTAAAATGTTTAGTTTTGGTTCCAGACCCTAATAGGTGGTTTCTGTGTGCCTCAGTTTTCCCATTTAGAAAATGTTACAGTGCCAGCTGTGACTATTTCATAGAGATTCAGTGAGAAAATGCAAGGAAATATACTTTGAAAAGTTATAGTCATCAACCTGATGTTAGGAATTTACTGTACATTGAGCAAAACAAAACAGCAGAAAGCACTCATTTAATTCTGTTTTGTAATTGATTCTTGTACCTTAATTTTGTAATTTAAAAATTCAAATATTAAAGGATGAGGTCATAGAGAGAGACTGGAAGATGATAGATTTTCTTGTGTTGCTGTTTCCACGGTGACAAACTCACAGGCATCCACCTCTTGAAATATAGATTAAAAAAAAAAAAAAGATGGCAAAGTGCTTTGCACAGTGCCTGGCACATAGCAAACAGTCACCACATATGAAATCAGAGTCATTGCCTCTATGAAAACAGCCAAGACACTGATGCTTTTCATTAAGAGCTTTGCGGGAAATTCCCTTCTCCTTTGGAATACTTCAGCCTGAACATTGTGAGATTTAAAATGTTTCTAAAGTGGGGAAACTTTAAGCAATGGGACTTAGGTAAGGAGTCTGATTTGTGTTTTTTTCCTTATTCTGAACCAACTGCACCATGCAGCTTCACCTATCCCAGTTTCTTTGTGTCTTGTTTAAGACATCTTTGCCTACCTCAAGCTCAGGATATCCCTTATATTATCTTCTAGAAGTTTTATCATGTCTTCTTTCATTTTTAGATCTATAATCCACCTGGAGTTGGTTTTTGTGTGTAATATGAGGTAGAGACCAAGATTCAGATTTTTCCATATGGATAGCCAATTGACCTAGGTTATTTGTTGAGAAAGCCATTGTTTCTTCATTGCTTTTCAGTGGCATCTTTGTTATGAATCAAGTGTCTTTATGTGTGGGGATTTGTTTCTGAGCTCTTTATGCTGTTCTAATGGTCTATTTATCTTTCCTGTATCAAAGCATGCTCCACTAATTACTCTAGCTTTATAATAACTCCTGATATCCAGTCATGAAAGTCATCTGACTTTGTTCTTCTTTGTGATAGTCTTGGCTTTTTTGATCTTCCACATATATTTTAGAGTTACCTTGTAAATTTCTACCAAAACAAAAACGTGCTGGGATTTTGATTGTGATTACAGTGTCTAGATCAATCTGGGGAAGATTGATGTCTTTACAACATTGATTTTTTTTTTTCACAACAGCCCTAGGAGGTAGATTCTGTTGTTTTCCCATTTGGCAAGCACACTCCTCCTTTGTAGCTGGGGGTACAGGAATGTGAACTAATCCAGTGTTCTACTAAGGAGGAGGAGCAGGCATGGTCTGTTGCATCTGGAAGCTATATTTTATCATTGACTTTGTTTAAAATGACTGACTCATGGCAGTAATATAAAGCAGACTGATTGTAGTCAGTTTTATTATATTACTGTTAAATTATCTACTAATCATGCACTTTATTGCTCTTTGCACCTGGGGCAGACCTAATCCCACTAATTTGATTCACCTACAGTCTGGAAGTGAGCAATGTGGGTGGGCTGGTACAAGTGGAATCCATTTGTGGGTGATCATGGTGGCAGACACACCCAGCTTTTCAGAAGAAGCGATGGCAAGGAAGTAGTTATATAAATGAGCCAAAGACAGCCTCTGTATATTGGGCCTAAATTGACCTCTCTATGTTGGTTCTTGGCTATTTATTCATTTATTTATTGCCGCAGCCTGATACCTGTTGGGTCAAAAGTCCAATAAACCAAATTCAAATTTGGGCACATCAAATTATTTTTAAAATAGACAGGCATCTTTTTGTCCTTTGGAATCTATCCTGGGAAACCTCAGCTCTTGACCATGGATAAGATAGGGCCTTGGAATTCCAAGGCCCCAAGCCAAAGCTGCCCTTTGAAGCTTTCTGACTCAGAAAGCTTCAAATGTGTTGCTGAGCACCATCATCTAGACAAATAACGCCTTCTGTGTGAACCCCCCTCAGAAATCCCCTTGCCCATCTCTGGATGGTGGCCCCTTGGCAGTCTGTGGATGGTCTCATGCTGTGAGGACTTCCCCTCTCAGGCACTCACATTCAGGTCTTGCTCAGTAATGTGTTATTGCCTCTGGTGGTCATACCTTTTTCTTTGAGCAGCCTCAAAATTCCTGGAAACCCTTGTAGAGGTGGTGTTCAAAACAATTAAACAGAGGCATCTATAGCACTGTGGTAGCAGTTGCTTTTGCTTAAGTGTTGACTTTTGGATTTAATTCCTGGCAATACAGCAGTCCCTTTTTATCTCTGAGGGATATGTTCCAAGGGCCCCAGTATCCTACCGAACCTGATTGCCATCGATAGGAGCACATTTCTGTTCATGTCTTCCACCCACACATTTTTTTTAGATTAGAAAAATATAGTTTATTTAAAAAATTAAATTAGAGAGAGAGAGGAGATTCACCTCCCCAAAGTAAGGAGGGGGCCAAAGCTTCCCACCCACAAATTTAATGCTTTTTCTGTCTTAGCTAAGCACCTACCACATACTGTGACCATAACTTTTGCTGTTTGAGATGTGACAGCAAACCTAGCATGAACTTCTTTTTCCTTCTTCACAATTTCATGGATAGAAGATTCGTTCTTACTGTAGATCTTAGCAACCTCAGCACACGATGTTTTTTGTTTCCCCATTAACTTGAGAACTTTCACCTTCTTACTTAAAGGAAGCCCTTTGGCATATCCAAATTGCCAGCATCACTACTCTTGTGCTTTGGGGCTATTATTAAGTAAAATAAGGGTGACTTAATACAAGCACTGCAATACCATGACAGCCAATTTGATAACCTAGATGGTTACTATGTGACTAACGGGTGGGTAGTAAATACAGTGTGGACATGCTGGACAAAGGGAAGATTTGCGTCCTAGGTGGGACAGAATGGGAGAGCATAGTATTTCATCGTGCTATATCATGCCTCCCCTACCTAGTTTATGTGCTGCCACCTTTCTCATGTTAACCCAGACTTCCAGAATACCAACTCTTGCCCAGTTCACACATGCCAGGCACCTGCTTGTCAGGAGCCAAGGATTAGACAAATACCAATTAAGACTCTATTGTCAAGCTAGAGGGTAACGAATGCTGTGTTCATGTGTAGTGGCCCCATGTTAGGAAGGACTCCATGTGTTCAAGAGCTCTCCAGCTCCCCTCCATTTGGCCAGCATTCAATGACATCATGTGGAAGGAACCAGCATGCTGCTAGCTAAAGGACCAATAAATCATGCTGTGGATGTGGGAAAACAGCTAGGCCTTCCCCGGAAAGGCATTCTCATCCAAGGTACCATTAGTAATGTCGCTATTTGCAATCATAATAAAAATAAAAGTAATAGGAAAAATCACATAAAAGCAATTCCACTGCCTACTAGATTTTTAATTTTCTTAAGGATGCCAGAGGCAATCTTGAGCCCATTATGTCTAAATGAGGCACATTATAAAAGGCTTGCAAAGTCCAAACTACTTCTATAGTCATTAATTAGCCAGACTTCTAAATAGGCCCATACGATTAAGCATGGGGACAGTCTCTGATCTCTAGAATGGGGTTGTAGTGTGCAAAGAAGTCAAATATCAGTTGTTCGGTTGTTATTATTCTGCCTTTCTTTCTCATCTCAGTTCTAATGTTGCTGTTTTTGAGGGGTGAAAGGAGGGTGCATTATAACCAAGCACCTAATGAGAATCTGCTGAACTTCCCTGGAAGTCTATGAACACAGGGACCAATGGTGTCACATTAGTTTCTATACCCACAGTATCTTGTGTGCAGTAGGTATACCAGCCAGCACGTTTGGCTTTCTTGAACTAAAAGAGAATGTACAAAGATTTGGAGGTGCATGGAATGAATGAGGGACTGAAGGATAAGGCCTCCAAGGAAATGAGCATCAGGGATTACAGCAAGTGTCCAGCAACAGAAATGGCCTGTTCACAGCTTTAACCATCTTCAGGCACTCGCTCAAGATTCTGAGCCCCTGGAGAGAGCATCTGATGAGATGAATCTGAGTCACTCTCCCCACCTCCTTATGGCTTCCATAGTAGGAAGGGGCACCCTTCCAGAGCCACTCTCAATGGAGAGTTCCAAAAATAGAGATCAGCATGCCAACAGGAAGAGGAGTTGTATACTGGATAGCCTTTGATGACAAATACCTCTGGTCTAATGTGGTTAGTAAATGTTACATGTTGAACTGAATTTTCTACCTGTTTTCTTTTGGACAGAATGTGGTGTTTCCCTAAGAAGGAAAAAATAAGAAAATGTTATTTTCCCTATGAATATGGACTAGAGAGAAGCTTATAATATACCACAAATCATGCTAAAATAAACATTGCCCATACCTTATCTTCACAACTCATGAAGTGGAAATTATTGATATCCCCAGTTGACAAATGAGACGGAGGCTCACGCAGATGAAGTCACTTGCTAAGGACACACAGATGGAACACAGATTTGAACTTAGATCTTTTAGACTCCAAAATCCATGATCTTAATTAGCCCTTCTATGCACTTCTTTCTCCCATTTCTGGTTTTGGGCAAGACATACCTTAAAGACAAAAGGGCTCCCAAGTCTACAAACTCAATTGAGACCTGACTGAATGAATAAGCATATCTTCAAATATTAACTGAGTGCCATTCGCAGACAGTGACAAGCCTGGGAAACAGAAAAAGGAGATGATGGTCAAGTGTGTTCAATACTTTTCAAGGAAGGGGAGGCCAGCAGCCACGAGGCTCTACAGTACCTAAGCCTCCAGCTGGCAGGTGCATTTGTACAGTGGAAATAAATGACATCAAACGGCCTCATAGAGAGCATCTTCCTTGCTCTAGATCCAATTGCAACAGGCAGTTTTCTGATGAGAATTTAATTGTTAATAGTATTGGTTCTCTGGGAAGAAGTATTCTGATCAGTGTACCTAAGTGTCCAGGCCACTTGGGGTTTTCATTGTAAATTACTGCCTTTGAATCTTGATGTGATATGCCAGTCTTCTGTATTTGGAAGTCCTGGAAAGTAGTTAGAGAAAACAGTAAAAGGTTTTATAAGCAGGGAGGCTAGGGGTTAAATCCTAGCTCCCCTAGTTTTCATCTGAATGGTCACAGACTAGCTCTTTACCTCACCAAGCCTCAGCTTCTTCATCAGTAACCAAGCACCTAATGAGAATCTGCTGAACTTCCCTCATTTAACTGTTGTGAGGATTAAACGAGTCAGTGAGTGTAGTGAGTGTAAACACTGAGCACAGGACTGACACAGAGTAACTTTTATGATGGATAGCTGTTGTTAGAATAGTATTTGCACATGATTCCACTTATATGAGATGTCTAAGATAGTCAAACTCATAAAAGCAGAGAATTGAATGGTGATTGCTCGCACTCATTCTCCCAGCGGGGTCTCCAGAATATTAGGTCAGGCCCCTGGGGGTGTGGGTGTCTGGGGTGCAATCTGATGCAAAGAATTGCACAGAAGTTAAGTTAGAAAATATAGTTTATTTAAAAGTAAATTAGAGAGCAAGAGGGAGAGAAAGATTCACCTCCCCAAGGTAGGGAAGGGGGACCAAAGCCAGGAAGCAAGGTGACAGCCATAGCTAAAAGGGCACAGGGCCACACTTGAGTCTAGCAAGGCAATGGCCCATGGCTGCCTGTGGTTGAGTCCTTTTAACCATTCCCTTTGATGGGGAAAGGTTATTAAGGTGATTGGGTGGTGGTCTGCTCCATGTCATCACAAAGGGGCAGGTAAGTGCAGTACTGATATCAGGTGATGGATGGAAGGCAGATGGGTAGGTTGGTTACATGATTGCTACCATGGTTGTGGGGTCAGTCTGTGTCACATAGGTCACAAAGGGCTGATTCGGTTAACTTGGGGGTTTGGGCCCAGAGGGGTTTTCCTGCAAGAGACTGGTTAGACATTTGTGATCTGCAAACTCCCTAACCAAAGGTGGTCTTATTATCATTTTTATGACTTTGACCTGCCTTGACAAGGAACCTGAATGTTTACTATAGATTATTATGCTAACTCTGGTCTTGCCTCTTATGGAGATTTGCCGAAGGGGTGGAATAGGCTGCTGCTAGGCCTGCAGTAGAATGTCTAAACATTTTCTAATGGCTATGCTGTCGCAAAAAGACTAAACTAAGGACAAGCTAAGTTTCTTCTAGGTTTCTATAGGTACCTCCTTTCAATGATGCCAGGGGTTGGAAGGAAGAACACATGAGAAGATGTTGGCTCAAAGGTACAAAGTCCCAGATGGGCAATATGTGTAAGTTTTAGAGATCTGTTAAGCAACTTGGTGCCTATAGTCAATAATACTGCGTTATGAGGTTAGAAAAATTTAAGAGGATGGATCTCATGTTAAATGTTCTTCACACACACACACACACACACACACACAAAACAAAAAACCAAAAACCAAAGGGGCACAGGGAAACCTTTGGAAGTGATGAACATGCTTATTACTTGATTGCTGTGATAGTATCAAGGATATATTCCCATATCCAAAGTCATCAAATTGTATATATCAAATATATGCAGTTTTAAATATTAATTATACTTCAATAACACTGCTAATAAAAATATGGATAAGAATTATCGTTCTCAAGTGGCATGTCTAATGGGCTGGACCAAAACTCTAAGTGTCTTTCCTTTCTGTAGATTTTTTTGGTACTCATTGTAAATTAATAAACAGATACTCTGGTCTTATTTATCAGCTTGGTAAACATGGTCAATATGCATTCAGAATTCACTGGAGGAGCTGCTTGCCATGTGCTGACAGATCCAGATGAACTTCACAAGGTCATCAAGATCTGTCCCTGGACCGCAGAGCACCTGGTATGTACTATGAATGATCTGAGGTGCTGGATGTTGACATTTGAGCAGAGTTCTGAGGAAGTTATTTATGTGGATACTTGGGAGAAGAGTAGCTCATCTTCAAACAAACAAACAAAACAAAACAAAAACTTTTTGGTGGGTATACAAGTATTTGCCCTATTATTATTGTTTAGACAGATATATATATAGTATTTTACATCTATTAAGTATTTTACCAATGATTTAAAAGAGTATTCCAGTCAAAATAGCAAGTGCAGAGGTCCTGAGGCAGAAGTCAGCTAGGCGGATTCAAGGAAGACCAAGAAGGCCAAAGTTATTAGTGAGCAGAAAGAGAGGAGTAGAAGAGGAAGAGAGAGAGGTAAACAGGGACCAGATTGTGTGGGACATTGTAGACTCAGGTGAGAATCTAGCTTTTCCTGAATTAATGCAGAAACAGGAAACCAAATACCACATGTTCTCACTTATAAGTAGGAGATAAGCACTGAGTACACATGGACATTATTTAAGATGGGAACAACAGACACTGGGGTCTCCTAAAGGGGATGGGAAGGATGGGAAACAAAGGATTCCAAAACTATCTATTGGGTACCATGTTCACTATTTGAGTGACAGGTTCAGAAAAGCCCAAATTTCACCATCATGCAATAGACCCACATAACAAAATGTGCAATGTCCCCTGACTCTAAAATAAAATAAAATAGAATTAAAAGTAAATAAAATACAAAAGAATATGGGAAAAAAAATCTAGCTTTCCTTCAGACTGTAGTGAAAGCCATTGCAGGATTCTGAGTGGGGCAGTGACATGATCTGACATGTTTAAATAGGATCCACCTGGCTGCCTATAGGGAATAGACTGCAGAGCAGAGGAAGGCAGGAGACCAGTGAGGCAGCCTCTGCAATGACTCAGGTGAGAGGTGATGGAGGACCAGACCAGTGTGGTAGCAGTAGACATGGAGAGAAGAAGTTAGATCCTGGGTATATTTGGCAAGTAGAATTAGCAGAATTCTCTGACAGCATGGCTCTGAAGAGGGACAGAAAGGAGACCAGGAAAGATGATATTGTGGGTTGAATTATGTCATCCTCCCCAAAAGATGTATAGAAGACTTAACCTCCAGTACCTCAGAATGTGACCTTATTGGAAAACAGGGTCTTTGCAGAGGTAGTGAAGTTGAAGTCATGCGTATGACTAGTATCCTTATAGGAAGACAGCCATGGGAAGACACAGAGACACGAGGCCAAGGGAAGGTGGAGGCAGAAACCAGCAGATAATGATAGTGTGGTATATAAACACTATGGAATACTATTTACTTATCAAAAAGAATTAAATAATGTCTTCTGCAGCAACTTGGATGGAATTGAAGAACATTATCCTAAGTGAACTAATTCAGGAACAAAATAACAAACATCACATGTTCTCGCTTATAAATGGAAGCTAAACTAAAGATATGTAAAAACATAGAGAATGATGTAATGGACCCTGGCGGCTCAAAGTATGGGTAAGGGGTAGAGGGACAAAAATTCACCTATTAGATACAATGCGCATGGGTGGGGCTGGTGGGTTCACTTAAAGCCCAGACCAAAACTATTTGTACCTCCCAAAGCTATTGAAATAAAAAATTAAACAAACAAAATTGCCATTGATTAAGAACCATTATTATAGGAAAATTCCTAGAAGCCTAAACTTGCTAAGACTTGAATGAATCTTTCTTCTCTTATTCTTTTGTGAATTCTTCAGCTTACTGTTTAGTTATATAAATATAAGAAAAGGATTGA
>NW_007143937.1:287653-338989 GCF_000164805.1 Carlito syrichta
GACATTAGTCAATATCAGCCTGGAGGAGGGGGGGCACAGCTCATCAGTAAGGGTACCTGCATGGTGAATACTTGTATACCTAGCCCTGAACTGTACCCCACAATTTTAAATAAAAATTAAAAGAGGGAAAAAAAAAGGAAGTTCTCATGAGAATCTTTCAGTTTGAGCCACTTAATACCAGTTGGTCATAATCATGTATTTGTTTATGGTGTCTCCTCATTTTAGAATATGAAATTTATGAGGTCAAGGATTTTACTTATCTTATTCCCAAGTGTATCCCCCAATGCCTAGAACAGTGCCTGACACATAGTAATCTACCTCATCAATACCTGTTGAATGACTAAATGAATTAATAATTGCTGCCATTTACTAAGTACTTTTATGTGACAGGAACTCTTCATATAATAGCTTATTTGACCCTCATAAAAAAACTTCCCAGGGGTACTAATTGTTGGTTCTATTTTTTTTTCTTTTTTATTTGAGGAAATCAGAGTTCACAGAGGTTACTCTCTTACCTCAAACCACACAGAGAGTGACAGAGCTGGGGTCAGGTCTGTCTGACTCTTAAATCTCTGACATTTTCATTTCCTCTTTATTTTTGCATTTTCTTCCTTCCCAATATGGAGCTAGTTGTTGTGATTACTTGACAAAGCTGTTTTGTGACTGTCACGTCCCCTGGGCCCTGATTGAAATAATCGGGTCCCCTCTTGCAAGGGACTGGTGTAAATATTAACAAAGCTCTCACAAAGGAATAGAAGAAGCCCCGAACTCAGAGCCAACAGGGAAGCCTTTACATCCACCACTGCTTTGTAGCAAGAGCTTGGGCAAGTTGTGTGACTTCCTCGGGCCTCCTCGTCTTCCTTTGTCAAATGGAGATGAGAGCACTGACTCTCAAGGTTGTCATGAAGATTGAATGGGACAATGCTGATGAAAACGACTCAGAACTCTATAGAGCGTGCTGCACACATGGAAGCAACTGGACATTTCCTGCCTGACTCATTTAGGTATAGCTATCTCTGCAACTAGTTGAGAGAGGCTCTTTTCAACAATTGAACTTTTAAGAATTATTATTATTTTTGAGTTACACAAGCAGCACAAGACTATATTCCCTTTTTTTAAAAAAAATTAAAACATGAACAAAGCTAAGCCCTGTTTTGACAACCCCCTCAAGCTTTGTTCCTTTCTGCCTCCTTCCTTTGGTGTGTATCCTTCCACACCTTTCTCTGGATTGCATCAAACGTGTCCATAGAAAATATAGTAATTATTTCACATGTATGTGTATGTATATACAAAAATAAATCATATCATATTATATTATTTCATTGCAACTGGCTTTTTTGTTGTTGCTGTTCAAAGGAAAAAATATGTTGTTGAAGTCCTTGAAAAGCAGTGTGGCTTTTAAAGTGTGATGACTAATCCCGCACTTTGGGAGGCTGAGGTGAGTGGATTGCCTGAGCCCGCAGGCTCGAGACCCGCCTGGGCAACTTGGCGAGACCTCATCTTTACCATAAATCAAAAAATCAGCCAGGCATGGTAGCACGTGCCTGTAATTCCAGCTACTCGGAAGGTTGAAGTGGAAGGATCGCTGGAGCCCAGTGGGTCGAGGTTGCAGTGGCCGGGAGCGGCTACTGCACTCCAGTCTGGGCGACAGAGTGAGACTCCAACTCAAAAATAAATAAATAAATAAATAAATAAAGTGTGATGACTTGGGTTTGAATGACCTGTGTACTCATCTGAGGGCACATTATTTGACATCTCAGTGAGCATACTGAGAGAACCTGTTCAATAACTTTATACAGGCATAATGGTTTAATGTTTGTAGGCCCTTGGAGTTTCTGGAACAAACAAATTCCTGGACAAGTGTATGTGTGTATTATTATCTATCCAGCTGACAGCATGGTCCGTTTGCTGCTGCATAGTATTTCATAGTGTGACTGTTCCCTTGTAGATGGATATTAGATCATTTCCCACTTTTTGGCTATTAGAAGCAACTCTGTTGAAAATCTTTGTGTATTCATCATTGTACACATCCGCCTGCATTTTTCTCTAGGATAGATGCCAGGAAGAGAAATCGCTGGATCCTAGGACACATGCATTTTTTAAGCTTTAATAAGAGCTGCCAAACAGCCCTCCAAAGTACACCTATCAGTAGACTGTGATGATCAAATTCTTACCTGGTTGAATCGGCATTTTTGGATAAGCCCAATCGCTCTTGCATTCATTAAGCCACATCTATTTTCAGAGCTCAATTGACATCTCTGGCTGCTCCCTCTTCATTTTTCCAGCTCTGCGTCCTCAAGCAGTTCCTTGCTATTGTTTTCCTTCCTGACTCTTATTTAATGTGGCCAAGTGCTTTTGGAATCCTGGGTAATAATGGCAGACAATGTGCAGCATGGAATGTGAAATTGGAGGTGCTGAATGTAGCTTTTGTAAGGAGTCTTTGGCATGATTTCTGCCTGAAATGGAGCACTTTGCACTCAGCCTAAATTGCCTCAATTGCACGTGGCGTGCTGGGTGGAGGTGGCGTGGCTCAGACAGGCTGTATGTTTCTCAGGAACAGGACAGGCTGCCTCCTCCAGCCCTGAAAGCAAGGCACCAGCTTACCAGGGGAGAAAGGACTTAAACGCAGCCTTGAACTTTGCAACAGCAATTTCCTTTTAAACACTGTGGATATCAGCAAAAGGACCTTTTCTTGGAAATATCAGAAAGCCCACTTTAGATTTTTTAAAAATTCAAAATATCTTTTTGGTGGTAATTTTTCAACGCAGAGAAAAGGAAAATTTGGTCATTTAGGGTCTCAATTGACCATAGTAAAATCCACCTTATTGACTTATTATTATTTTGAGGGGAGTCATAAGATGTGCAAAACAGAACTTAAAAGATTCTCTAAAAATCCAAACAAACATCTTAGCAGCACCCTGGAAGAGAAGATAGATTTAAAGTTATCATATATTTTTCCACCCAAAGTTGTACAACTTCCCCACTCCCAATCCTGTCATGATTATTGTGTTTAGTCAGCTGTCAGCTGGGGTAACTATTTTGAAAGTTTCTCTGCCTGAAAAAAAGAAGGCTATAAAATAAATTTTTGAAATGGTGCTTTGCACTCAAATACTAATAAGATAGTGAGGCGAAGTGTTGAACATTAAATGTTTACATTAAAATGGAAATATGTAATCGATTTTTCCAATAGGTTCTCCTATTCACTTTTAAAATACACTTCATGAAACTAAAAAAAACAAAACAAAACAAAACAAAAAAATCACCGCCTTTAAGTAATATTGGCTGAGGCAGCAACTTCTGGGTAAGCTACAGCCCAGACCAGGCATAGAGATAACTGTTTCCAATAACGCATCAGTACACCATTGTCCTCGTTATAATAAAAAAGGAGAGTTATGTCTTAGTTAGGCATGGGATCATTATCATTTTAGGTGCTTTTTCTAATAGTGGTGATTGCTTTGTAAAATGATACTTTTCTCTTCAAGTGTCCCTCTCCTCTCCTTCAAAAAGTTGATCTTTCAAACGGAATAAAGTTGAAGTTCTATTAGTCTATTCATTTGAGCATTGCAAGAGGGTTTGAGAAAAAGTGGATTAAACACTAGAGTTGGCCGGACACAGTGGCCCACGCCTATAATCCCAGCACTTTGGGAGACCGAGGTCAGAGGATTGCCTGAGCCCACGGGTTCAAGACCAGCCTGGGCAACTTGGTGAGAACTCATCTCGTCAATAAATCAAAAAATTAGCTGGGTGTGGTGGCGCATGCCTGTAGTTCCAGCTACTTGAAAGGCTAAGATGGAAGGATCGCCTGAGCCCAGCAGGTAGAAGTTGTGGTGACTGTGAGCATGCCACTGCACTCCAGCCTGGGCGACAGAGTGAAACTCCAACTCAAATCAAACAAACAAAATCGCAAAAACTTGAGTTCCAGAGATGTGGAAAATCCCAGCTCTGCCATTTCCCTCAGGACTGTGCAGCTTAGGGTCTGTTTGAGTCTCAGTTTCCACCTCTGAAAAATGCTGCTCAGGCTGAAAGAAGGACTTGGTTACCAGAAAATATAGAGAAGAAAACCCACTCTAGCTAAAAATTCAGAATATCTTCCTGTTAGAGGCACAACAAGATAAGATATCAATAAGATTAACAATATTTATCATGTGCTCATTAGGTGCCAGACACTCTTGAAGAGCTTTTATTTGCATTAACTAATGTAATTCTCCTAATAACTTTATTAAATAGGTACTATTCTTAGGTAGGTATTAATATTGTGCCAGTTTTAAAGATATTGGTTACGTTATTCACTCAAGTATTTATTGAATGCATTTGCATTGCTCAGTAAAATTGGATTCATTTATTGACTAAAATATGAATTGAATACCTACTATGTACCAAGCAATGTGCCAAATTCTAGAGATATATTGGTGAACATAGTTAGACACAGTCTTTGTTCTTGGAAATTAGAATCTGGGTAGAAAAGCAGGACTTCATCAACCTCTCTAAAAAATGGGTGAATTGTTATAATGTGAACAAAATGGAAAGGACATGGATTTACTTCTAAGATTCTAAGAGAATCTTATGAAGACACCTGCATTAACCTGGGAAAGGGGCTTGGGAACTGGGATCTGAAATTGACTGAGGACCAGAGCATGGGTGGGTGTGTTCCAGGCGGGCAGAGGGCACCCCCATCATGGCCCCAGAGTGGGAGGAGCATGGCACATGAAAGAGCATTCCTTGAACCTATTTTCATCTCTGTCTTTCTGGTCCTGGAAAGTGAAAAGGATTGGGGCATTTTTCCAGCAATTTAAGTAAGAGGACTATTGTGCCGTGTGGTGATGAGGAAAAGGTGTGTTACAAGATGTGGAATCATGATCACAAATCCCACTTTTCCTGGAAAACTTTTCTCTAGGGCCTTTACCAATCTCTCTACACTTCCCTAGAAACTGTGAGACCCAAGTAAAAGTAGCGAGAAGAAATAGTCATTTTGAGTGAAGCCCAAAGAACCAATATGGCAGCTCAACTGGCCACGAGTAACACAGAAAGCCTTAAGGAGAGTTGCTGTCTCAACCTCGTGGAACAGGTACGTGACCTGGTACATGAATGATTGAGACAGGACCATGTAATCACCTGACAGGTGTTCTGGAATCTTATTACACCATGTCAGACTTGGGCAGGAGTATTGCAAAATTACTATTCCTTTCACAGGTGGGGAGTATGAATAGATGTTTCCCAAGTGTTCCAAACCTCCTGGAAAAAAAAAACTGGAATAGAATAGCAGTGAAAAAATTTAAAATTGTGATTGTTATTGATATACAGCTTCTCAGCAGAGTCAGAAAATATTCTCGTTAAAATGCCCTGTGTTCTGCCAACAAAACCAGCAACTTATGTTGGGATGTTGCCAGCCACAAAGGTCTTCCTCAGCTGTGGGGGATGTGTGTGTGTGTGTGTGTGTGTGTGTGTGTGTGTGTGTGTGTGTGTGTGTGTATGCACACACATGCATTCATAAGGGTAAACATTAGGTATAGAGACTAGGGAAAATTTATTTGACTTGTAGAATATTTCAGAAATTGCCACTGGAGCTTGTATAGTTGAGAACTGTCCTCTCATTGAGGAATAAACATTAGCATTATTTTCCTAGTAATTAGTACGAAAAAAGTCTCTGTTGTACTCCCTGCCCTCACCCCACCTTTTTGCTGCCTGGTAAATCGGGCTTATCTCATGGCATGCAAGAGAGCTCCCCTTGAAGTCATTTTTCCATCCCTGTTTTTCTGGTTCTGGAAAGTGAAAAGGATTAGGGCATTTTTTTAGATCTTAAATCTTCTTGGGCTATTAAAATAGCCTAGTCATGAGTCCATTTTTTCTACTTTTTTATTGTAGTAAAATGCATATAGCATAAAATGTACTGTTTTCGTTATTTTTCAGTATACAGTTCAGTGACATTAAGTACATTCACATTATTGTGCAACCATCACCATTATCCATCCACAGAACATTTTTCATCTTGTAAAACTTTCTGTATCCATTAAACAACTCTTCATTCTCTCTCCCATTAACCGTCTAGCAACCACCATTTTACTTTCTGCCATTGTGAATTTGGCTACTCTAGATACTTCATAAATAAGTAAAATCATGAAGTTTTTTTGAGACTGGATTATTTCACTTAGCATAATGTCCTCAGGATTCATTCATGTTGTACCATGTGTTGGAATTTCCTTCCTTTTTGTTTTTTGGTTTTTTTTAAGATTAGAAAATATAGTTTATTTAAAAGTAAATGAGAGAGAGAGAAAGAGAGAGAGAGAGAGAGAGAGAGAAGATTCACCCCCTCAAGGTAGAGGAGGGGTCCATAGCCAGGAAACATGGCCTGGCCATAGCTCAAAGAACACATGACCATACCATATCTTAGCAAGGCAATGGCCTCCTTCCTTTTTAAAGCCGAGTAATATGCCATTGTATGTATAACATGCTGCCTTATGCTTATTCATTCATCTAATGATGACCTCTTGGGTTACTTCTACATTTTAGCTATTATGAAAAATGTTGCTCTGAACATGAGTATACAGATATCTAAAGATCTCTCTTTCAGTTCTTTTTGGAATATTTCCAGAAATAGAATTGTGGATCATATTATACATCTATTATTAATTTTGTGAGAAACCACCATAGTTTTTCACAGCACCATTTGTATACCCACAAGCTGTGCACAAGGGTCCCAATTTCTATAGCCAGTTCATTTTCAAACTTTAATCTTAAATCTACTTCCAAGATCCCCCTTTCTCTCCCCCCAACCCCTTGCAATAGCTAGTCTGATGAAGTAGATCTTGTCTGCTCTCTCCCTGCTTGTCACATACATTCCTGCTCCGTTTTCTGCTGTGTTAAGGTAGGAAGAAGGGCAAGGAGATGAAGCTATTTCTTTGTGACTTTGCCCTTGGTGAGCTGGCCATCCGCATCTCTGTTCATTCTTACTGCTGTAGCCACATGGGAGCAGCTCTGAGCTCGGAGTTGGGGCTTCTTCTTTCTGTTGGTCATTTTCACTGGTCTGGTTAGTTGTCCACGGACACAATGTGGTGGGTCGGGGCCTCGGCAGACCTTTCCCTGGTAATGGATTCCATCTTTACACAGTGTTATTGCTTTCTTCCTACAGGGCCTCAAGAGCTGCATATTTATGTTAATTTCTTGGTTCAGGATTCCTATATCATGCAGGGAGTATAAAAATCAGACCCCACACTCTGTTCTGAGTGTGCTTGGGGTTCAAATTTCTTACAGGAGACTCTCCACTTCTCCGGCTCTAGAAGGTGCTCCATCCCGTATCCCTTTGGACCACTTCAGTTGGTTTTTATTGTTTGTTTTTTATTTTAGTCAGTCTTACTCTGTCATCTGGACTGGAAATGCAGTGGCATGCTCACAGCCACCACAACTTCAACTTGCTGGGCTTAGGCGATCCTTCTTCCTCAGCCTTCCAAGTAGCTGGAACTACAGATGCACCACCAGGGCCTGCTTTGTTTTTTTTTGTTGTTGTTTTTTTTAATTGTAGAGACGAGATCTTGCCAAGTTGCCCAGGCTGGTCTCAAACCTCTGGGTTTAGGCAATCCTCTTGTTGGTATTACAGGTGTGAGTCACAGCAACCAGCCATGAGTTTTTCTTTAGCTGCTGACAGCTTCTTACCTCAAGTGCCAGTCTCTCCTTCTCTGCCTGGGAGCTTTCTTGGGCTTCCTGGGAGCTTGCCTCGCTAAGTTCTGGTACAGCCTGCAAGCTAACACCCTTGGAATAATCCTCAACATTTAGGAGATGGGAGTTGGTGGAGAAATGTCCCATCCCCCATTGGAGGTGGGTTCTCTGCAATTTCCCAGATGTCTCCAGCAGGAGGAGTCTCAATTGCCCAGGGCAGTTACTTGCTCATTATGCATCTATTACTGATTTCTTCCTTTTCCTGTCTTTCTTCCCCCACTTCCTCACTATGCTTCCTGGAATCACCTCCCAAATAAACTACCTGAACCTAAATTTTTGTTTCAGGGCCTGCTTTGGGGGAAACCTATTCTAAGAGACCCAACCAAGAACCCAGGCTCATTTGGGTTGGTGGGAAAGTTTTCTGTTCCCTTTGAGGGTCCCCACTTTATACAAGACTCTCACATCCAGCTCCCCTCCTTAGAGAAGCCCAAATCCATGTAAATCTATCATTTTGGTGACATTAGAATTCCAGCCCTCAGCCTCTCAGGGCCTGTGTTCTGTGTCTGGGCTCTTTCCTGGGTTGTTCTAGTCTCAGCTAGAGTTCACCCTCATGGTTTTTAGTTCTCTTTTTACTTCTCACCCTTTGGGGGGTTTTTTTATTTACTTTGAGTCTGGCTTTGTATTATTTAATTTAAAGACAAAATAACATGTGTTTGTGGCGTGGGGGTTATCTGTACCCATCAATACATCATGTTGCCGGGAGTCTTATTCAGTCAAGCAATGAGGTGGTTGGATGGATCTGCTCATTGGAGTTTACAGCAGTGAAAAAGCAGAAGTCCCTGTCCCATTCCAGTGGGGGCAGACAAAGCATAAACAATGAACAGATAAATAGGAAATGTATAGTCAGGCGATAAGGCATGTCATGGAGAAAAAGAAAAGAGAACAAGGGAAGGTGGAAGAGGGAGAAGGGATGGAGGATTGTCACTTTTCATTGGGCCAGGGAGTCCTCACTTATAAAGTGGGACTTGAGCACAGACCTGATAGAAATGGAAGAGGGAATGATATGGATCTCTGGAGAAACAGCATTCTAGGGAGAGGCAATTGCAGGTACAGAGGCTGGGCAGGAGAATGCTTGGCATGTTCCAGGAACAGCAGGGAGACAGCAGTAGCTGGCATGCAATGAGGGAGGGGAAGAATGCAGGAGACAGGACAGAAGGTAGCTGGGTCAGATTCTGCAGGACCTTGTAGGCCAGGGAATTTGGTTTATATTTTGATTAAGATGGTAGGTGCAGTGGCTCATGTCAGTAATCCCAGCTACTCAGGAGGCTGAGGCAATAGAATCAATGGAGCCCAGGAGTTCAAGACCAGCCTGGGCAACATAGGGAGATCCCATCCCTAATGATATTAATTTTTAAAAAGATGGATGGGACTGTGAGCAGAGAGAACAGGATTTAACTTCTGTCTTAAAAGGATTTCTCTGGCTGCTTGGTTAGAAATAGAATTTAGGGAAGCAAGGGTAGTAGATTGGGGTGAGTGTTTAGGTGCCTGCTGTGATAAACTGGGTGAGGAGTGATTATGGCTTGGATTCAGGTAGCAACATTGAGATGTCAGGCAGCAGCCAGATTCTGGGAATATTTTGAAAAGTAACTTGCTGGTGGAGAGGATGTGGGACATGATGAAAAGAGAGGAGTAAAGAATGACTCCAGAGCTTTTGGCTTGAGTGATTAAATGGATAGAGTTGTCATTTGCTGAGATAGCAAAGACTGCAGGAGGGATGGGTTTGGGCAGCACGTCAGGAGTTCAGTATCAGCCATGTCAAAACTGACAGGTGTATAGGCATTCAAATGAGGACATCAAATGGGCCGTTGGTCACAAGTGTATGGGGCTTGAGAAAGAGGCTGTGTAGCTCACAGTCTAGTGAGTGATGCTGATAAATAAGTAGGCGAATTGTTCCAAAAGGATGTGTATATGTGTGATGATAATGTGAGTGCAGTGGACTGTGGAAGCCCACAGAAGGGGCACAGACTTGTGTTGAGAAATGCCGACGGGATAAATGATATTTAAGCTGTGACTTTGAAGACCCAATAGGATAAACACATGAGAATGAAGGGGGTGAATGTTTTAGTCAAAGGGAATAGCCGCTGCAAGGGCCCTAGAGTGAGGGGAACATACTGCCATTTTGGAACTGAAAATAGCTGTGTCTCACTCAAAGAAGACTGCAGTCAGGAGGAAGGGTAAAGAGAAAGTATAGCATGGTCAGGCCTTGGAGGTCACATTAAAGAGTTAGGACCATTTCATGAACACACAAGGATATCATTGTAAAGTTTTAAGCAGGGCACTGATGTGGTCAGATTTAACAGATGCTTTTCCTCTAAAGAGACCTTCCCCCAGGAGTGTTTTGAGCCAAGTCCTATGAGCTCATCTCCCTTGGGCTACCCCAAGCCTGCCTTCTTGTCCATTCCCATTAGCTCTATCCCGGACCTCCTCAAGCATGTCACATCTAAGTAGGTCAAGTCAGGCAGAGATAGCCCCGGCGGACTTTGTCTTCCAATGGCCAGGCCCAGACTCAGGGGGGAATAATTGCATGGACAGTCTGGCTTCCTACATTGAACTGAGAGCACCAAGGGGGAAAGGAAACCTTTCTAAGGCAACTTGAACACATTAGGCTTATTTTCCTTGCTGTCCATGATTTCCTAAAAAAGCCTCTGGCTTTGGCAGGAAAGACTGCTAAAATCTAAGGCTTGAGTTTGGTGGTTTTGCCTTGGACAGCTCCCTCTGTTACCAGATTATGCTAAATACTGCCGCGCGCGTGTGGGTATTTAAAATGTATGTGTATGCCATTTCTGGAAAAATCCTTAGACAATTTTCCTGTGGCTTTTGGAAGTAGGATAAATCTGGATATGGCAAATTGAGATCAATGAGCTGAGCCTGTGAAGACCTAAATTCTTGTACTTGATTTGTTTTTTACTGTGTGGCCCGGGGCATATCAATTTGCTATTCTCAGTTTCTTTATCTTTTAAAGGAATGTGTTAAATTCGACAACTTAGGTGAAATGCACAAATTCCTCAAGAAAATATAACTTAAAGTTAACAGAAGAAGAAATGGAAAATCTAAATAGCCCTGCATTTATTTAAGAAATTGAATCCACAGTTTAAAACCTCTTCCACCTTTCCCTTCCCCACAACTATAGGCCCATTTCATCAAATATTTAAGGATAAAATAAGGCCACTATTACAGGAACTCTTTCATAAAATAAATTAAAATAATTGTTTCCAACTCATATCTGAGTTAGGCCATAATGGCTCTAAGAAAACCTGATGAGGGCCAGGTGTGTTGGCTCACGCCTATAAATCCCAACACTTTGGGAAGCCAAGGTGAGAAGATTGCTTGCACCTAGGAGTTCGAGACCAGCCTGGACAACACAGTCAGACCTCGTCTCTACAAAAAATAAAAGAATTAGCTGGGCATGGTGGTATGTGCCTGTAGGGAAAAAAAGAATTAAAGAAAAACCTGATGGGGACATTATTTAAAAAAAGAAAAGAAAAAAGCAATATCTCTCATTAACATACACAAAATTTTTAAATAAAATATTATCAAACAGAATACAGCAACATATAAAAATAAGAGTGGAGATCAGAACAGTGGGTAATGGCCTTCCACTCTCCCACATCAAACCCTTGGCAGACATCACTAACTGATTGCTTTATTTTTTCCAGCTGAATCATTCTCAGCCTAACTCTCCAGGCAGACATTACCTATCAATTAAAGTTGGCACATGGGTGGAAATCTATTTGATACCATTGAACTAAATGGATCCCACCAATATAAGAATGAGATGCTCTAATTCTATTATCCTATTAAAGTTTTGAGGTTATTTTACAAGCAGGCCTTTCCTTCAGTGTGGGATGATTTACTCCAGACCAGACATGAGAGAGCAAGAATCAGTTGTTTTGAACAATCTATACAAAGGCAGAAACCATAAAATATTAAATGCCTATAAGGATCGTAAGCTTGTTTGTTTTCATTTCTGCTATATCACCAACCCCCAGGGACAGTGTCTGACACACAAACATCCAAGACTGTTGAGTGAATGAGTGAATTCTGAGGAAAGCAAACAAGTGGTTCTATCTTCATAGAGTTGTTATGGTTACTGGCATTGAGTCAAGGAAAACCAGTCACAAACGATGAGACCAGGGATTGGGGCCCAACTCAAAGGTTTTCATGTGAGGTCTGGGCATCTATATTCTGATTATACTTATATTCATGTCAGTCTTGTCTCTTCTCAGAATTGCAGACATATATCCAGCTGCCTTCTTGGTATTTTCACCTCGCTGCCTCAGTCACTTTTAAGCTCATATTCTGTTGTAGACTGTATTGTCTTTCTACTTTCCTGCCCCCAGACCTGGTCTTTTTTCAAGTGTTTTCCATCTCACTGCAACTCACAACCATCCATCCCTTTATAGAGACCAGAAATTTACAAGACTCTCTGAATACTTCTCCCCTACTCATACTCCACACCCTAATTAGCTCTCAGTTACGTCCACTTTTTCTCTTTCCTACCAGTGCTCTGCTCTGAGCTCCTATCATCCCTCCCTGAAAAACTGCAAGTCTGCTGATAGATCTTCTCACATCCTTATCTTCCTCCCCACCATTTTTCCACATTGCAGCTTGAGTGATCTGTTTGAAATACAAAGTCAATTATACCCTCCCTGCTTAAAACCTGTTGGTAGCTCCTTATCGCTGTAAGAGAAAACACCAGACTCTCTAAACAAGTCTACAAAGTTCTGGCCGACCTAATCCCCACTATCTTCTTAAGCTATGTCACATACTACTCACTCCTTACTTTCTATGTATCTATCCCACTACCTTCCATCACAGCGTGCCCTTTCCCATTTCTCTGACCAGAACTCTCTCCCCTCTCCTCTTTATCTAGTTAACTCCACATGCTCTTCAGAATTCCTGTCACTTCCTTAGGAAAGACTTTTCTAATCTTCCACCTCCACTCCTTTTCCAACAGGCAGTCTGTTCCGTTCTCTCATTTAATTTATGAACACTCATTAGTGCGATTATTTGAGTAATGTCTGTCTCTCTGAGTAGACTCTAAACTCCATCTGAGCAGTAATCAGTTTTATGTTAGCTCCTATTATATCCCCAGGGCCTAGCACAGTGCCTGGCATTCAACAGACATTCAATACTTTATTGATTAATTATGAGTGAGTGAATGAATAAATGGAGGAGTTCAGTTGTCTCTTATGGTAGATGGTTTCTCAATCTTACACTATTGACTTTTGGGGTGGGATAATTATTTGTTGAGGGGTTCTGCACATTGTGGAATGTTCAGCAGCATTCTTGGCCTCTAACAGAGGTGTCAGTAGTATCTACCCTGTTGTGACCATCAAAAATACCTCCAGACATTGTCAAATGTTCCCTAGGGGAAACAATTGAGAACCACTGTGGCAGATTGCATAAGCTAAAATATTTGCTTGACATATTGGGCTATATAATTATTTGTTGTTCTGTCCACTATAAGATCAACTTCTATGGCCTCTACTAGATGCCACAATCCTTCTCTAGATGAGAGACTCATTATCTATCAACCAGAGCCCCTTTCTGGTGTCCCCTCCCTGTGTGATAAGCAAAGTTCCTGCCCCATTTATGTCATACTTGGTCACATGACTTGCTTTGGCCAGTAGAATTTCAGTAGATGTACATTTCGTGCCTGGGCCAAAATTTTAAGTGCTAACAGTGATTCAAATACTGTTCCTTTTCTTCTGACTCCTGACCGAGAATGGGCTGTGCTTCATTAAGTTTTGAAATAGAGAAGATATGAGACAGAGCTGAAAACAATGTGCAGATGACATATATATAAGCGACAAGAGAATGTCTCTTGTAAGCCATGAACGTTGTGGAGCTGTTTGTGACCACAGCATAATTTAGTGAAAGTGGTCAACAAGGACTCATTATTGGATGGTAATTGATTCAGTTGTATTCTTTGTGTAAGAATTTATGTACAAATTCTCATGAGTGAAAAATAGACTCCTGTTGTCCTAACCCAGTGGTTCTCAACTGGGAATGATGTTACCCTCCAGGGTACATTTGGTCATATCTGAAGACATTTTTGGTTGTCATGACTAGGAAGATGCTATTGGCATCTAGTGGGTAGAGGTCAAAGATGCTGCTAAGCATCCTACAATGCACGGGATAAAAATTCATCTCCTAGCCCCAAATGTCAATAATGCTAAAGTTGGGAAAATCTCAGTGACTCTGCTAAGCCACGAACATTTTGAGATTTATTGTTACTGTAGCATAGCAGGTCCTCTCCTCACTAACATAATGGATAATTGAAATATATTACACATCTTGCCTCTCTGACTAGCAAGGTCTTTGTATTTTCTATAGAGCTAGAGCCTTCAAGAAGGCAATAAAGAAGTTATAAATGAATTGAATAAACCAGATGACTCCATCAGGAGCCAGTGCATCTTCTGTGTGAAAACAGATAAGTAGAGGAAACTGCCAGAGCACAAATAGAATAGTGTCATATAACAATTAAACTAGAGTTTCTCTTATTATGATCCATGGGCCAAATCTGGTCCCCTGTGTTTTTATAAATAAAGTTTTATTGGAACACAACCATGATCATTTGTTTATGTATTGTCCAAGGCTGCTTTTGCACTACAAGAACAGAGATAAGTAGTTTTAGCAGAGATAGTATGGACCACAGAGCCTAAAATATTACTATCTGGCCTTTTACAGAAAAAGTTTGCTGACTCCTGTTAAGATCAAGGGTGTTAGTTCCACCTCCAACACTGATGAGCTGTGTGACCTTGAGAAAGTCAAGTTACCTCTCTGAGCTTTAATTTTCTCATCAATCAAGTGTAGAGAGTGATAGGGCCTATCTCACAAGGCTGTTTAAGGATTTAGTGAGCCCAAGTGCTTTGCTTTGCACATTGCCTGGCACACAGAATATGCTTAATAAGTGAAAACTATTATTAATAAGTTAGTACTATAAACAAAGAACAAGTAGAAAGCAAAACCATCATTTGTGCCTTAGGCAGAAGTAGATACTTCCCTACAGCCTGGCAGTATATTGTCTTCTTTCGTCACAGATACTGTGGCAGCTGGGAAGGAAACGTGTTTATCTTGAATGCACCTGGCAGAGACGACATGGATGGGGCTGAGCTGGTGGAAAGACCCCATTTCTCAAACCCAGATTTCTACGTGAAATTATTCAAAGGGAAACCTTATCAAGCCAGCCTTCCAGCCCGGTGTCATCCATCTTCCAAAGGTAATTCAATAGCCCTTGGTAGCAGATGATTTATGGGGTGGGTGGCCGTAGGGAGGTTGCTCTTTGTATTACAGCCTGTTTTTATCAATGGCCAGCAACCCCGTGGCTGGGGCTAGAAGCAACAGGCTCTTTGTTTAATCCTGTTGACCTAGGCCTTGGCTGTTGCCAGCTCCAGGCCAGCAGAGGGCTGCTGGCCTCATAGGCAGAGGAGAGATTTTGATCATTCTGAAGTTGAGACTTCTAGCTGTTAAATTAGGACTATTATATCTTCATGATAGTAGAATTCTGTCTCCTATATAAATCTGCTTTAAGCCCCCAAACCTCATTTGATCTATGCTACGGTCCTATGAGGAAGGAATTGTCATCTTTCTTTATAGATGAGAGACTGAGCTGGAAGGTGGTTCCTTGTCTAGTACCTAGATGAGGAATACCAAGTGTAGCTGTCCCTTGTGAGGGAGCCTAGGGTGTGGACTGCCTCTGATGTAGTGGTCTTAGCTTTTGTCTCATTGTTGTCTAGCTTTGAACACACCAAGGCAATGTTCATGAGGCCAGGGTCTTGCTCTCTCATTCATATCTTTGTTTGTGGCACCAATAAATATGCTTGAAGAAAGAATGGTGCTTGGCCCTTTGCATATGTTGCTTTTTATTCTTGAAACACTCTTCCCATTTCTTTGCCTCACTAATCTCCAGTTCTCCTTCAGGTCACAGCCTATGTGTCATCTTATGCCAGTCATATCATGCCCACGAATCTAACTGAGAACATTTACTATAGGGAATTGGTTAAACAACTATTGGAACATGAAAGGCGAAGAGGAAATGTTGAGGTAAATGACAGTAATTGCAGTGGATGACTTATCCATTTCTGCATTAAAATTCACTCCAAACCTAGCAGCATTCATTATTACAAACATTCATTATCTCTTACTTTCTGTGGGTCCAGAATCTGGGCATGGTTTCGCTGGACCCTCTGCCTCAGTGTATCCCACAAGACAATAATCAGGGGGTCAGCTGAGGTTGTAGTCTCATCTGAAGTCTCGGTTGGTGAAGGATTCGCTTCCAAGCTCGCTCAAGTGGTTGTTGGCAGGATTCAGTTTCCTGTGGGCTGTTGGACTGAAGCTTAGTTATTACTGTCTGTTTTATGAAGTCCTCCTTTCCTGCCATGTGGTCCTCTCCATCGGGTGGCTCACGACATGGCAGCTGACTTCATCAGAGCGAGCAAACAAAAGTGAGAGCCACGATGGAGGCCAGTCTTATGTCATCTTAGGATAACATCTCATCACATCTGCTATTAGAAATGAGTCTGGAAGTCCATCCTCCACTCCAGGGGAAAGGATTACCCAAGGGTGTGAAAACCAGGGGACAGGGATTATGGCAGGCCATCTCAGAGGCTGCTCCTCACAGGTAGAAAGATTCTAATAATACCCATAGGACTGGAGGTTGGGATTTTAGAATCCAGAGGTTTAGAGAAGGGTTCCCAAGGGGCTGAGACAGACTCTGAGGAAGTGGCCCTGGCCAGCTAACTGGTAACTCTGACAGGATGCAATGAAGTTTTTTCTAGAAGTGTGAGGGAAAAAAACCACTGGGAAACAGGAGTTGACTGCTCTTGCTTAATGGAATGCAGACTTCTGCTTCTGTTATGGGTTGAACTGCATTCGCCCCCAATTCATGTGGTGAAGTTCTCACCTACAGTACCTCAGAATGAGACATTATTGGGAAAGAGGGTCATTGCGGATGTAATTAGTTACGATGAGGTAGATTCAGGGTCCTAATCCAATCCAACTGGCATCCTTATAACAAGGAGAAATTTGGACACAGAAATGCACAGAAAAAGGAAATGGTGACAGGAAGGCAGAGATCAGGGTGATATTTCTACAAGCCAAGGAGTGCCAAAGATTGCCACAAACCGCCAGAAGCTCGGGGAGTGGCAAGGAACAGATTCTCCCTCACAGCCCTCAGAAGGAACCAACCATACTGATGCCTTGATCTTATAATTCCGACTCTGAGCCTCCAGAACCATGAGATGACACATGTGCATTGTTTAAACAACCTAGTTTGTGGTACTTTGTAATCAGTAAAGTTTGTGGTACTTCGTTATAGCACCCCTAGGAAACCGAGACAGGCTCCTTCATCCTTGAAGTCATGTCTGGTCCCATCCATTCTACAGAATCTACCAGGGATGCAGGCAAAGCAGGATGTAGCTGCAGCACAGTGCCTCCACACGGATGATCAGATGGTATATGGAAACTCAGTGATAGTCAGATGTTAGCCACCTCTTTTGGGGAAGCATTCAGTGACCTCCTTTTTCCTCACCACACTGACTTTGGCTTCCTGCTCTCCCCTGTATCTCCTTGGTCCCCTTCTGCCAAGGCACTTGCTAGTCTCTTGTACTAACTGATTACTTGTCTGTATCTTCCCCTAGACTATGAACTTCATGAGGGCAGGCATTCTGTTATCTTTTTCCCCCCACAGTCTCTCCTGTGCCATGCATGGCTTCTGGGGCAGAGTAGGCACTTAGCAAATATTGGTTGAATTGAATGAATGATAATAGAAACAGAGAAAAGTGACACTTAAAGGCAGGAAGGTTGGGTTAGATAGACTTGGGCATCTGTCATATTATCTATATTATTTAATCCTCACAAGAATCCTGCAATGCAGGTACTTTTATCTCCACTTTGCTTATGAGAAAATTGGAGATCAAAGAGCTAAAATGACTTTCCCAAGGTCACTAATAGCTGGCCAGTGGCAGAGCCTGGGCTTGAAACTCCTTTCTATTATCCAACTCTACTTTTCCTCCAAAATTTTAAAGCCATCATGTATTAAGGATTTACAATATGCCCAGAACTGGATTAGATGCTATCTGCATTTCCCTATCTGTATCTACATTTATATTAGCTACATTATCATTTAATCCTCATCTCCTAGAGTAAACAGTGTTGATGAAGATCTAGAAACCAAATGGAATATTCCAGTTAAGCCCAATTCTCCTGTGCAGTCAGACAGCTGAAAAATCAACCAGTGTCCCTCCACTAAGAGTGGATTAATAGATTGTTGATACATCTAATGATTTGTTTAATTGATGGCTTCTGCCATTATTAGGGGAGAGTTTAAAGGGGTTTTTATGATTATAAGCCCCACATCAATTAGCCTTAGAAACAAGAGTGTACATATAAATGTTATTTGTCCTGTTGCCAAACTAAATAAGCACCTATACTTGTAGCCGAAGCTTTAAGAATTTATTCAGCAAATATTTGAGCACGTATTACGTGTTTGGCACAGTTCTTGCAGCTGTGAGGGATATAAAAGTGTAAGATGTACTTCCTGTCCCCAGAGACCTTGCAGTGTAGTTAAGGAAAAGAGATATGCACACATGGAATGTTAATTAACAAAACAAGGCCATCTAGGGTAAATAGCAAATTAATGGAATGAACAATAGGAAAATGGTGCTTAGGGAATTCTGCGGAAGGAGTGTTAATGGTGATAGTAATGAAGAAGTTTAGTACCATTTTGTTGAACATTTATTGTATTCCAGCACAGTACTAAGTGCTATCTGTATCACCATTTTATAGATCAGGAAACCAAGGCTTAGAGAAGTTAAGTGACTTGCACAAGGTCCCACAGTCAATGAATGATGAGGTGAGAATTTGATCCTGGGTTACTTCACACAAGAAGAATTCTTAACGACCTGCCATTCTATATTTTGAGAGTGTGCTGTATTCTGTATGTCCCTAGGTAGCAGTGACTATGTTGGTAGGCTGGGGAAATTCATCTAAGTCTTCTTAGAGCAGATGCAATTTAGACTGTTTCTTGGGGGTTTTTTTTTTTGAGGTGGACTCTCACTCTGTCACCCAGACTCCCGGCCACTGCAGCCTCGACCTGCTGGGCTCCAGCGATCCTTCTGCCTCAGCCTTCCAAGTAGCTGGAACTACAGGCACGCGCTACCACGCCTGGCTAATTTTTGATTTTACTGTAGAGATGAGGTCTTGCCAAGTTGCCCAGGTGGGTCTTGAACCCGCGGACTCAGGCAATCCACTCACTTCAGCCTCCCAAAGCGCTGGGATTATAGGCTGAGCCACCAAGCCTGGCTTTTGTTTGTTTTTAGCTGGAGTCTCACTCTGTCGTCCAGGCTGAAGTGCAGTGGCACTCTCACGGCCACTGTAGCCTCGACCTACTGGGCTCAGGTGATTCTTCCACCTCAGCCTTCCAAGTAGCTAGAACTACAGATGCATGCCACCAAGCCCGGCTAGTATTTTTTGGGATTTATTGTAGAGACAAGGTCTCACCAAGTTGCCCAGGCTGGTCTCGAACCCCTAGGCTCAGGCAATCCTCTCGCCTCCATCTCCCAAAGTGCTGGGATGACAGGCTGAGCCACTGCACCCAGCCTAGACTGGGTTTTGAAGGATGAATAAGAGTTCAATATTTAGAGAAGGAGAGAATTCCAGGCAGAAGGAACAGACTATACAAAGCATGTTGGTTTGGTCCTTATTTTTCTCCCTCTTTTATCTATGCTACCACACCCCTGTCCTTTTTTTTTTTTTTAAGTCATCCTCACTCTCTTAAGCCCCTCCTTCTTGAAGGGTTTAGATATTTACCTTTTTACTCTGCTGGCACTTGGCCTGATTTTTTGGGAGCAAGAACCCTCTGTGATTCCAGAGTAGACCCAGATCTCATCAAGCATTTTAAGCATTCAGAAGAGAAGGTTGTATGATTCCTTCTTCCTCAACACACATGCCTATTAAAAATGCTAGGAACATGTTGTCGAGTGAACAATCCTTGGGAGGACTAAAGTGCTTATTGCCAATTTAAAAAAGGCATTCTGAGAGAAAACTAAAGCAGATGGAAATAAATTGAATTTTCTGCCCTAGGAGATCTTGAGCTGTGAAACCTGTGTAATTGACCACTGGTTTTCAGAAGAGGTGGGTAGGTATGAGAAGTGAGAGGCAGGAGGAAAGAAGAGGAGCTCAGAGGAATATTTGCAAAGAAGGAAAGTATCATTCTGCAGAATGAAGAGTGCAATCCCGTAGGAGGTCGGATTCTTTCCTAGAGGCCAGAGGAAACTTGTCAGGCATACCACACATAATAACCTCTCAGAGCTGCAGTGTTTTCATCTGTGAAATGGGGTAATGGCACTGAACCTGTGAGATTATGTAAGATGCAATATATAAAGGGTCTCCTGGCACATAGTAGAAGCTTCTCAAAAGAAGACTTATGAGCAGCCAACAGATACATGAAAAAATGCTCTGCCTCACTAATCACCAGAGAAAGACAAATCAAAACCACGTTGAGAAACCATCTAACTCCAGTAAGGATATCCATAATTAATAAACAAAGAAAAACAACAGATGCTGGTGCGAAGAAAAGGGAACACTTCTATACTGTTGGTGGGAGTGCAGGCTAGCTCAACCTCTATGGAAAGTAGTCCGGCGATTTCTAAAGGAACTAGAAATTGACCTTCCATGCAATCCAGCCATCCCCCTTCTGGGAATATACCTGGGGGAACATAAATCGTTCTACAAAAAAGACACCTACTCACACATGTTTATTGCTATACTTTTCACAATAGCAAAAACATGGAACCAACTCTAAAGCCCATCAAAAGTGGACTGAATAAAGAAAATGCAGTATATATACACAATGGAATATTATGCAGCCATAAAGAAGAACAAAATCATGGTCTTCATAGCAAATTGGATGGAGTTGGAGACCATCATAGTGGTCTATCACAGAAACAAGGAACTGAAATCCACAGGTTCTCTCTCACACGTGGGACCTGAATATTGATCCTTATAGCACAAGGGAAGGACCATCAGTCACGGGACACTGCCGGAGAGGAGGAGGAGATGCAACACACAAAAGGTGCCTGGTTCTAAACCAGGGGAGGTGAGGACCAGTTGGAGGTCCAAGCTTCACCTGTACATGGATTTCTTGTGTACCTAATCTTGACGTGTATTCCACATCCCTATAATAAAAGAAGCTATAAAAAATAAATAATAGTATTGGGTTGGAGAGTAGAGTACGAGGTTGATAGTTTAGGTTTGGTTTCAAGGAGAATGTGAGACTGCAATTCTCGTGAATGCAATATATTCAGTTAAGATTATCAGACGAAGAGGAGAAGGGGAAGGAAGCAGGAGAGATCAGGGGAGGAAGCTAAGCAAGCATATGGCCTCATTTGGAGACTGTGGCTTGTCCCTTCAGGAAGCTCTGGAGCATGAATTGTGTAGCAGAATTGATCCCACCTTTAAAGCAAGGGGCGAGCCTGTTTAAACCACAGGTCAGTTAGTTAGTCATTGGGTTCGGGATATGTTGGGGCAGAGGACGTACCCGAAGGGGGCTTTCTGGGTGAGATGGCTCCTGTTTGATTGAAAGCAAATTTCCCCTAGGGCAGATGTGAGCCTAGCAAGCAAGACTCACAACATCCAGGGATGGATGCCTCGGGCTAGTGAAGTGAAACAGGGTTGGGTGCACCAACAGTTGTCAGAGGGAAGGACGCTAAATGTCAGGGTGAAGGATGGTAAACAAAGTGAGCGTGTCTCTTGTTTTTATGCAGTATGAGGATGGTCATCTTGACACAAAGATTCAGGACAGACTCACACTGATGTCACCCAGGAAACTTCCAACCAAGTTCTCATAATGATCTTGGTAACTTCAGAATCCCAGCTTTCCACCAGAATCTATCTTATTTTGCTGCTGTTCAAAGATAGGACATTTGTCCTTCTGATCTGTGTGCCTTGAGACTCAGCGGACTCCTCAGGGGCAGAAATGATGTCTTGTCTTTCTATCTCCCATGGTGCTAAGCATGGTGACTTGTGCACAGTTAGTACTCAGTAAGTGCCAGCTGATTAAAGAGCATCACTCCCAGGCAGTCTCAAGAATCCCAAGCTGCTGACTTTCTGGGGTGATTAGAGAAAGTGCCTTCAGTTATGAATGTCCAGACTTCTTGGCCTGGCATTCAAGGTCCTACCTCCACCCCTCAACCTCTTGATCTGGCCTCCAGGATTAGTTCCAATGACTCTCTCAACTACCTTCACAAGCCTTACGTTATTGTTCAACAATTTTCCACCTTTTTTCATACAATTGTATCATCACCTACCCAATTGTCCAGGCTAAAATCCTAGGAATAATCTTTGAT
This sequence comes from Carlito syrichta, assembly GCF_000164805.1. NCBI lineage: Eukaryota > Metazoa > Chordata > Mammalia > Primates > Tarsiidae > Carlito > Carlito syrichta. The sequence continues at coordinate 309,715 of NW_007143937.1, forward strand.
TTCTATTTTCTCCTGATTCCTAACCATCATATCCACTGGCAAGTCTGATTTACACTTTTATGCCCTAAAGTGGCCATTTTGTTCTTCCTTTACTATACTCCCAGTCTGTCTCTCCATCACCCCTCACCCAGGTTACAACAACCTCCTCACTGGACTTCTTCTCCAAATCCTGCTCAACAAAGCAGGTTGTATCTAGCACGGTGCCTGGCACATAATGGATTCTCAATGAATAGTCATTGAATGAATGGATAGGGGATGAGTGTGAGGATCTCTTTTTGTCATTTTAAAAAATCATGGATTAAAAAAAATACGGGTATTATGGAGGAAACATTTGTTGACCGAATGCATCTACAAACTCAGTATTTTCTTTTTTTTTAGATTTAGGGTCTTACTCTGTCACCCAGGCTGGAGTGCAGTGATGCAATCACAGCTCTCTGCAGCTTCAAAACTCCTAGGTTCAAGCAGTCCTCCCATCTCAGCTCCTAAAGGTGCGAACTACAAGCACCACACCTGACTCTCTTTTTTTTTTTTGGTGGAGATGGGATATTGCCATGTTGTCCAGGCTGACCTCTAACTGCTGATCTCAAGTGATCCTCCTGCATCAGCCTCCCAAAGCACTGGGATTCCAGATGTGAGCCACCTTCCTGGCCCAGTAATATTTTGGATTGACTGGATCAGGAATGAGACATTGTCAGATACCTTGCAATACCGCTACGGCCCTTCAGGAGGCAGTGGTTCACAGGTTAAAATTCACGGCTCTGGTTAAACTAGGTCTTTTGCTATTCATATAGTCATGCTGCATGACTCACTCTGGATTTCTGTTTTCACCTCTCTGCCTTTGTTCCGACTGTGTTCTCCACCTGGAATGCCCTTTCAAATTTACCTCAAACGCTGTGTATACAAAGCCCATCCATCTTTAAAGTCTCATCCCAAATGTCAACTCTTTTGAAGCCTTTTCTGATTCCACCCAAGTGAGAAGACATATTGCCCTTCTTGCTGAGTTTTCATTGAGCTTTATCTACACTGCCCTAATTTATAGCTGTGGCTGCCCACCTTGGAACATCGTGCTTGGAAGTTTCAGGAACAATTTTTTTTTGAAAGAAGAAGTCTGACATAGATTTGGCAACTTTTGATTTTGCTGAAAAGTCTTTTTTAAAAAAAAACAGGTATCATCACCACTGATGGTTTTTATAAAAGAAACTTACTTATACACAAGGAAACTTACTTAAACACAAAGGTTTTTTTATAAAAGAAACCTAAAAAGGGAAGGAAGTACATTATTTCAAAATAAAGGACCATTTTAACAAATCAATTTAGTTCCATGAAAAATTCTTACAAGGGTGGTTCTGATTTTTCTCTTGTTTCTGAGTCCTAGTAAATAATTCATCACAGGTAAGCCATGGTTCAGAGATGGGCATTGGAAAATTTGTCTTCTAGTTCTTCATGTCCTTACCCCATCATCGGTTCTAGCCTGAGCTTCTCATGTGACTGTACCAACATCTCCCTGGGAAACTTGGCTCATGGTGAGTGATATAAGACCATTTGATTTATCACAACGAAGGGCAGAGACCCTGCTTTTTCTCTAGAATAGTTTTAGTTCCCAATCCTTTGGTTTCTGCACCACTGATGCTACAAGAAAGTCCTTGTTGTAGAACTACCCTTTTCTGGAAGGTGAAGGTATAGGAGAGCCCCTTGCGTTTTTGTGCTACTGACTTAGCACTAAAGGGAATCAATCACTCAGCCTTCCAGGAGGGCACTTTCTGTCCAGTGGGTGGAAAAGAGGCTGCTATGTTCTCAATTTGTCAAATTATAGTAGGTGCTCAATAAATACTTCACAAATCTCTGCATCATCCTTGCACTCTGTGATGTTAGCTGTTTCTTCTGGTCCTGAGAACTTTCTCTGTTAAACATGAGCGTCGCTTTGCTTGGCGTTATATTCCAGAGTACAGCTGTTCCTTTAAGCTGTGACAGGATGCAGTAGAGACCAAAGGCATCTGGATTCTAGGTTTCACAGGGAACAGGGAGGTCTTGTGGCTCACCCTGAGCTGTTTTTGGTCACTGCTCTTTTTAGAGGCCTTGGGAGAACTTGGTCAAAGACAAACAGCATTTTCCTAGGTCAAGGTGCTAGCCACAGATACTCCAGAAATTTAGGGGCAGAGCTGTCCCCAGGAGGCTGAATATCTAGTACCCAGATCTGCCTAAGGAATAATGAATTCTCATTTGATCATCTGCTGTGTAAATCACCGACGATGGGGAGTTAATCATGCATAGGAAATGAATCCTTTCTCTGAGTTAATGAGCACAGAGCTCAGAGCAGCATCTGTTTACTCCCTCTACTTTCAAATCTCTGGCAGTTTGCACAATTAATTGTACCCAATAATCTCTCTTTGTTTTCAGGCATTAGGGAAAAAACTCTGTTCTCCCGAAAACATATACACCTACTGAGTAGTGGGTAAAGAAGCCTCTACTCAGCTTCTTTATTAACTTCAAAAATGTTGTAAGAATCAAAGGGTGAGTGTGTGCGCATGTGCGCCTGAGAGAGAGAGAGAGAGAGAGAGAGAGAGAGAGAGAGAGAGAGAGAGAGAGAGAGAAGGGACAGAGGAGAGAGGAAAGGAAAATTAGGAAGAAAGATTGGGGCTTCTATTTTTATGAGTATTGCATAATGTATCAGGCAGTGCACCAAGTGCTTCACTTGTAGGATCTTGTTTTATCATCATAATTCAATTGCAGACAGAGGTATTGTGATTTCTGTGTTATAGAGAAGAACACTGATGTTTAGAGAGGTTAAGTCACTTGCCCAAGCTCCCCAGTCAGGAAGCAGCTGGGGAGGGACTGGCGCTCAGATGGGTCAACTCTCAGGCTCAGAGCCTCAGCCTTTCTATTGACTTGCCTTTTCCTCCCAGTGGAGACTGCACTCACCTTCAAGTCTCTCTCATAATGACCCTTCCCTGATCCCTCGTGGACAGACCTGCAGAGGCTCTGACGCTAAGCTGCCTTGTGTCCATCTCAGCTTGCCACTCAGTAGCATAGGGCAAATAAATTCATTACTCTGAGCTTGTTCCCTCATTTATCAACTGGGGACAATCCCAGTGCCTGCACATATGTTGTTGTGAAGATTAAATGAGATGATGTATACAGAGAGGACACAGAGTCCTCTATTGGTAATATTCTTTATTAAGCACTTGCAATGTGCCAGACATTTTGCTAAGAATTTTATATCTGGTATGCATCTCCAAGTCTCCCAACCTCCCTGGAAAGTAGATATTAAATAATCAATAACCAATCAATCATGTAGCAAATATTTCCTGAGCATCTACTGTGTGCAGCCATGTCTTGATGCCAGGGGATGGTAGGTAATAAATAAAATTATATAGTTAAGGTATGAAAAGTTATAGAGGGGAGGGGCATGCATCATAAGAGCACATGTGAGGCTCGGGGGACCTGACCTATTTTGGGAGAAGGGGGTAGCAGAGATGTCTGTTTGGAAGCAATGACATTTTAGTTGAGCCCAGAAAGTTGAGTAGGAAAAAGTCAAGCCAAAAAAAGGGGAGGTGGGGGTGGGGAGAGAACATTCTGAGCAAAGAATGAAGTACGCTATGCTTATTTAACCAGAATCTTTCCTATTTTAATCCAGAGGTGTGATCAAGTGTGGGCGACATTGGGGTCTGTGGCACCCTGTTGGAGCCAAGAGAAGGAAGAAGTTTGAAGCAAGAGTATGTCCTATTCAGATCACCTGGAATATTTCCATTCCAAGGACTATGATATCATCAGTTGAGTTTATTCAATGAATATTCTGCTCTCAACAACCTTAGAAAGTCAAAACTGGGAGAAAACTTTGATGTCATCTAGGGGTCAAAGCTTGCACGTAGTGTTGGCAGCTACTATCAACTTGTAGTGTCTGCTTGAATATTTATCTTTTGGGAAGAGACCCAATTAGTAGTAAAGAGTGGTGAGATTGATTAGCAATGTCTGTTTTGGGCAAGGAATTCGATGTTAATGGCAGATATGTAAGTAGGAGTCAAAAGAGCTAGTAACTTTTTGTCCTCCAGAAGTCCTTTTAGAGAGAAAACTCTCTCTTTTCATATTTATATATATTAGATTGGAGTCTCACTCTGCTGCCTAAGCTGGAGTGCAGTGGTATGATCATGGCTACCACAGCCTTGACCTGCTGAACTCAGGCAGTCCTTCCACCTCAGCTTTCCAAATAACTGGAACTATAGGTACCTGCCACCACGCCCAGCTGGCTAATTTTTTGATTTATTATAGAGACAAGGTCTTGCCAAATTGCTCAGCTGGTTTCAAGCCCCTGGGCTCAGGCAATTCTCTCACCTCCACCTCCCAAAGTTTTGGGATTACAGGTGTGAGCACTGTGCCCAGCCTAGATATATTTTTATAGGCTGTTTTAGGTGTTAAAGATAGGGCCTGAAGAACATAAGCTGTAAGAAAACAGCAAAAAATTTGAGAGGAATTGTTCTGTAGGATTAATAAGAATTCAAGGTGTGGATGAGCAGTAGAGAGAGGAGAAAAGGAGCTTGTAGGAGAGAAGAGACCGGGTAGCTGAACCTCAAAGAGAAGGGAGGAGAACGCGGGGAATTCCTGGTGATACAGTAGGCAAAGATTTCAAAAGCAGGATACCTCATTTCCAGTTTTAAGTAGTTTGCTGCACTGTTTGTTGGTCCAAACTAACAATCCAAGGCTGTTTCACACATACTTAGATTTGTGTTGGTGGCATTTGGAGGAGTGAAGGAATAGGGATAGTGTCCAGTATGAGATGATGTAATATAGGAAAAGAACACGTGGGCTGCTGAAATGATGATGCACAATCACAGCAAAACAGAGAAGCCAGGGATGGAGAAATGCAAGCTCACCCCTAGCCCCAGGGATCCCTGGGAATCTGTGGCACGTGGGATAAGGGTTTGGATTAACTCTTTTTTTATAATCAACATTTTTTATTATGATATTGCGGGGTACAGTTAAGGGTTATGTATACAAATATGCTTTGTTCAGGCACCCTTGTTGATAAGAGGTGTCTCCCCATTCAAATGATAGGGTACTACAAGATGATATATGGGAGATAATAGATACCGATCTGTTTCTCTGTTCTAGCCTCACCTCCTAATTTTACAGCTGGAGAAACTGAGGCCCATACCGGGGAAGGAACCTGATGGAGGTCTCATCTGGTAGTTGCCCAATGAGCCTTTTTCTCTTTTTCGGGAGGAGACATTAGGCAAAGTTAATGAGCCAACACTTCGTGTCTGCTGTCATCTTTGGTCTGCAGCACTCAGCTCAATTTGGGCAAAATTTCACAGACTCTCAGATGCACTTTTGTTTTTACAGGGAAAATTGTCAGAACTTCCATGAAGCCTGTTGAGTCATATGCATATGGGGAGTTTGGGCAGGTGTTGGGAATCTGAATATCACCTGAAGGGAAAGAGAAAGGGATTTCACCCACTTTAATCTCTTGCTTTTAGCTCCTGCAGTCTTCCTTTTCCCTGAAGGGGTCATTTCAGGAGAATGCCCTGAAACATTAGTTCTTGCATGTAAACAGTCGGTGGTCACTTAGGTAATGGTAATCAAGGTGAGCCCAAAGGGCTGCCTGATGAAAAACTGGTTTTCTATTTGCCTCCCTGTAGTGCCTAACATTTCCACCATTAGACATCCCTTTGGGATGAAGCATGGATATGCAAATGTCCTTGCTAAGAAGAAAGCAAGTTCTACAACACCCACCAATGCCCTACTAAGAATTCACTAGCGATAATCTCTCAAAATGTACTGCTGTTTCTGTTTTTAAAATATTTGCATATAGACATTGTTATTTGAGCCTTGTCACCTTTTTATATCAAAAACAGATAAAGCTCCCATTTTTCAAAGAAATACCATCATGGAAGATTGTAAATTGCCTGGGAGCAGAGGTGAAAAAGAGCAGAGGTGAAAATCCAGGTCTCAGCATATTGACATTCGGAGTATTAGATGATTAGCAGTTTTATCTCCAAACAGGATTACATTAAAATGTTTTTCAATTAGATTTATATTACACAAATAACAAATTTTCACTGTAGAAAATATTTTTAAAAAGGAGAAAAACCCCCAGAAGAAACTAAACGTTAGCCATCTTCCTATAATCCAAAGATTATCTCATTATTTTTATTTTGGGGTATAACCTTCTTGTCTTCTTTTCTATAAGCATTATAACTTTTTAACAAAAATGAAATAGGTAGTTTCTCACCAGTAAGTACTTTTTAAAAGGAAATAAAAACATATAGAATTCCATGATGTAAATGTATCATTATTTACTTGAAAGACTATGGTAGCAAGCATTTACTGAACATATTTGTCGAAAAGCAAAATGCCAGGACAATAGCAAATAAACTAATGAGTAAAGCATGGTTCTTATAATCCAGATTAACACACTGCTGAGCAAGGGAGGGGCAGACAATTCCCATTTGTTCAACAACTAGATTGAATATCTGCTATGCTCCAGACAGTCTCCAAGGCATGAAGGATGCAGTTGAGATCAGTACAGAGAAGGTCTTATGAAGCTCTTATATTGTTTGGTGGGGACAAACAATAAACACATACATATATGAGTAGATAGGTGTGTGACTACAAATATGAGATGGGAATAGGTTACATAAAGGAAAATAAGATAGGGTCAGCAGAGAGAGAGAGAGTGTGGATTGGCAGGACATGATTTTATTTTATTTTACTTTTATTATTATTTTTAATCGACACATAATAATTGTACATATTTATGAAGTACAGTGTGATATTTTGACACGTACATGTGTAATGATCAAATCAGGGTAATTGGCATGTTTATCACCTCAAGCATTTATCATTTCTTTGTGTTGGAAACATTCCAAATCTACTGTTTAACTATTTAAAAGTGTACAATGTTTTTTTTCAGTCACCCGATGGTCCTATAGAATACCCGAACTTATTCTTCCTACTTACTGTACTTTTGCATCCTTTAACCAAACTTTTGCATCTCTCAAACTACCCCTCCCTAATTCTAGAAGATAAATTTTAGCCTCCACGTACAAATGAGAACATGTGGTATCTAATCTTTCTGTGCCTGACATATTTTACTTGACATAATATCCTTCAAGCTTATCCATGTTGCTGTGAATGACAGAATTTTGTTCTTCTTTACAGCTAAATAGTATTCCATTGTGTTTCTATACCACATTCTCTCTCTCACTTTTTTTTTTCAAGAAAGTAAGATTTATTGAGAGGACAGAAAAGCTCCTACAGCAGAAGGGGACCTGAAGGGGTTTCCTCTATATACCACATTTTCATTATCCATTCATCCAGCACTGAGGTTGACTCCATATCTTGGCTCTTATGAAATGTGCTGCAATAAACAGGAAAGTGCCAATGTCCCTTTGACATACTGATTTCCTTTCCTTTGGAAATAGTGAAATTTCTAGATCATATGGTAGTTCTATTTTTCGTTGTTTTTGTTGTTGTTGAGAAACTTCCATACTGTTTTCCATAATGTTTTTCATAATGGTTGTACTCATTTACATTCCCATCAACAGTATTTAGGCATTCCCCTTCTCTGTCTCCTCATCACCAATTTGTTGTGTTTTTGTCTTTTTGACAATTGCCATTTTAAATGATGATATCTCATTGTGGTTTTGGTTTGCATTTCCCTGATTAGTGATGTTTAAATTTTTTTCATATATCTATTGGCCATATATATGTCTTCTTTTGAGAGATATCTATTCAGCTCATTTGCCCACTTAAAAAAAATGTAATATTTGGTTTTTTGTTGTTGAGTTGAGTTTCTTATCAATTCTGGATATTAATCCCTTGTCAGATGAATAGCTTGCAAATCTTTTCTCCCATTCTGCAGGCTGTCTTTTCACTCTATTGTTTTCTTTGCTGAATAGAAGCTTGTTAGATGACATTCCATGTGTCTGGTTTTTTGTTTTTGTTCTTGTTTTTTTTGAGTTGGAGTCTTACTCTGTTGCCCAGACTAGAGTGCAGTGGCTGCTCCGGTCACCACAGCCTCGACCTGCTGGGCTCCTGCGATCCTTCTGCCTCAGCCTTCCAAGTAGCTGGAACTACAGGCGTGCGCTACCACGCCCAGCTATTTTTTTGATTTACTGTAGAGATGAAGTCTCCCCAAGTTGCCCAGATGGGTCTTGAACCCACGGGCTCAGGCAATTCACTCACTTCAGCCTCCCAAGGCGTGGGATTACAGGCTAAGCCACCAAGCCCGGCTCGTTTTTGCTTTTATTGCCTGTGCTTTCAAGGGCTTCTCTATAAAATCTTTGTCCAAGCTGGGCTCAGTGGCTCAGCCTGTAATCCCAGCGCTTTGGGAGACTGAGGTGAGTGGATTGCCTGAGCCTGTGGGCAACTTGGCAAGACCTCATCTCTACAATAAATCAAAAATTAGCTGGGGCGTGGTAGCGCGCGCCTGTAGTTCCAGCTACTTGGAAGGCTGAGGCGGAAGGGTCGCCAGAGCCCAACAGGTCAAGGCTGTGGTGGCCAGGAGTGGCCACTGCACTCCAGTCTGAGCAAAAGAGTGAGACTCCAACTCAAAAAAAAAAAAAAATCTTTGTCCAGACCAATGTCCTGAAGTGTTTCCTCTTTGTTTTCTTCTAGTAGTTTCTTAGTTTCGGATCTTATATTTAAGTCCACTTTTAACTTATTTTTGTATGTGGTGAGAGGTGAGAGTCTAATTTCTTTCTTCAGCATATGGATACCCAGTGTTCCCACCATTATTTATTAAACAGATGGCAAGATGCTATTTTAAATACCCTCTAGGGAGGTAACACTTGAGCAGATCTAACCTAGGAAGTGAGTTATGTGAATATCTGAGTAAAGCATCAACCAGCAACAAGTTCAAAGGCAGGGAGGTGGGAAAGAGTTAGTGCTGGGGACAGAAACATGCATGGGCATTTTGATCAGGGAAAATATCAGGAAATGTAGTTGAAGAGGTAGCCTGAGATGATATTGTGTAGGAGCTTGAAGGCCACAGTGGGACGACTGGATGAAGGATGGACAGAGAGTTTTAAGATGGTCTTTAGCAGATGAGAAATGTGGTGGATGTCTATTTCAAAGGTTCACTGACCTCTGTGGGGAGACAAAATACGGCAAGAGGAAAACCCAGAAGATCAGTTTGGAAGGTGTTGAGATTATCCAGAGAGAGAGAGAGAGAAGAGAGAGAGAGAGAGAGAGAGAGAGAGAGAGAGAGAGAGAGAGAGAGAGAGAGAGAAGAGAGAGAAGAGAGAGAAGAGAGAAGAGGAGAGAGGAGAGAGAAGAGAGAAGAGGAGAGAGGAGAAAGATGATGGTGGCTGGGACCAGAGTAGTAGCAGAGGGGCTGGTGCAGGTTCTGATTTGAGATATGTTGTGAAGGTCGAGCTCTCAAAATTTCCTGAAGAATTGGCTCTGGAAGTGAGAGAAGAGAAGCGGTCAAGGGTGACTGAGCAACTCGGTGAATGGTGGTCCCACAGCCAAGGTTGTGGGGCGGGCATGAGAGGAGAAGAATGGAGGAGAATTAGAGGTTTGTTTGTAGATATGTTAAGAACCCAAGTGAAAATCTCAATCATGCAGTTAAATATATAAGCTTGGAGGTCAGGGGATAGGTTGAGATTGAAAATATAAATTTCAAGGCTGGGCTCGGTGGCTCAGCCTGTAATCCCAGCACTTTGGGAAGCCAAAGCAAGTGGATTGCCTGAGCCTGCAGGTTCGAGACCAGCCCAGGGCAACCCAGCGAGATCTCGTCTCTACAATAAATCAATAATTAGCTGGGCATGGTAGTGTATGCCTGTAGTTCTGGTTACTTGGAAGACTGAGGCGGAAGGATCGCTGGAACCCAGCAGGTCGATGCTGGGGTGGCCGTGAATGTGCCACTGCACTCCAGCCTGGGCAATGGAGTGAGACTCCAACTCAAAAAAAAAATAAATAAATTCCAGAATTATCATTGTATAAATGCTCTTGAAAGTCATGGGACTTAGAGTTGATCATACTTAATGATCTGTTACAGAAACAAAGAACAGAGTACCATATGTTCTCACTCATAAGTGTACCTTGAACAATTATAATACTGTAAGAAAGGGATTGGTAGTAGTGGGAAACTGCCGGGGGAGGGAGGGGCATACCTCATCAACAAGGGTACCTGCATAGTCAACGTTTGTATACCTAACCCTGAATCGTACCCCATATCTTTATAAAAAAAAAAGAACTAAAAAAAAAAAAAAAAGAAAGAAAAGCCATAGGACTGGATAAAAAAATGACTATTTGGTGTGGGGCCGGGAGAGGGGAAGCTTGAGCTCCAATGGGGTTGAGGAATGGTGGGAACATGAAGATTACCTTCATTTAATATGTGGTTGTGCTGAAGACCAGCTGTATCTCTACCCTTGATGGTGACAAGATAGGTCTTGCTGAGAAGGTAGTCTCAATTCTACCTCTGGAGAAAAGCAGAGGTGGGAAGCAAAGAACCTTGAAAAGAAGGTTCCAGAACCTCAGGGAACAAGACAGAGAGAAAGGCAGGAAATTAAGATCAAAAGGAGGCCAGGTCAGGGAGGAGAGTGAGAGAAGAAGGAGGAGGAGGAGGAGGAAGAGGAGAAGGAGGAAGAGGGGGACTGGGTTACATTCACATTGGCAAAATGAGCTCCGGGAGGCCTGTCTCTGCAAATAGGCTGTGGCTTTGGGTAAATCACAGATACCTGGGGAGCTAGTCGTGCTGGTTGGCACAGGTGTGGACACAGTCCTTCCCCATCTTCCAGGAGAGTTAAGCTCCCAACCTCCCCAGTGCCTCCTTGCTTTGCCCACTAGTTGGCAAGGGTTTCTGGGAATATAAGCATTTCATCCTGCATGGCTCACTTACTAAGATGCTACCCATTGTTTTATAACATTAAAAAAATGCTTCTGAGGACTTGATACAAGTTTGTGGGTAAATGCTAAGCTCGAGTTGCCCCCAGATTGATTCCTGCCTTCCACCTTTCTTCCTCCCTCCCTGCACACATTCATGCATGCATCCATCCATCCACCATCCATTTCTCAATTCATTTAGCGAGTCGATAATTCTTATTAAGCACTTGCTTTCTGGCAGATTTTAGGCTAGGTGTCAAGGACATAAAGAAAATAAGACACAGCTACTCTTTAAAGGAAATAGGAAGGACAAGATTGCTCTGTTCTGCTCTAGACAGTGGGTGACATCTTATTCTGTAATTCTCCAAAGTAAGTCCATGAGCTAGTTACATTGTCAATTGATTGAAGAAATTTTAAAAATACATATTCCTGAACCCACTCCAGAATTGAAATCTTCCAGTGAATGTAGTTTGAAAAGATCTCCAGGGGGTTCTAAGGCTCAGCCAGGTTTGAGAATTCAGCTGACCTAGGTTCAAGCAGGCTCTAAACCCCAGTTGCCGCAGATGAAGAATGGGCCTCGTTTTTAATAATTCTACATTATGACATTGTTAAAATTAAATGAGATTGCATTAGAGAAACTCTCAGCACAGGAGTGCTTCCTAGAGGGTCTTCTGGGTGTACCTGTGAAGGCTAAAGCCCCCCGAAGACTCAAAGGAACGGCAGCATTTTGCCACCTGGTTGGAAATGCCGATTCCCAGTCCCACCCTGGGCATCCCAAACCAGAGTCTCCCTGGTGATCCACATTGAAGTTGGCTGGTAGAAAGGATCTGTGACTGGTCCAGCCTGTCACTGAGGCAGTCACACCTGGGAGCAGATCATTTCTATTGAGTGATAATGAAACATAAAGATGAGTTCCTTGGCTGTAATTGCAGGGTGCTGCTCTGAAGTTGTAAGTCTGGCTGCTCTGTTTGTGTGCGATGTAAATGCCCAGTTACACAGCACAGCGAGTTTTGTTGAGAAAGCAGAGGTGATGGAGAGACCATGGGTGCACTGGATCCTTCTGTCCCCCTGGCTGAAGTGGTCCTCTCTTCTAGTTCAGGAGCCACACTTGCGCTTGACCCCAGGGAAGATCATTCCTCTGAAGACACTGTGAGTGTCCCATGGCACAGAGCTATATCCGCCTTCTCTTGTCACTATAAGGAGCGAAAGTCTGCCTGAGGATGAAGCCAAGAAGAAGAAGAACTGTGTTATGTTCACATTGGCAAAATGAGCCCAGGGGGGCCTGTCTCTGCAAATAGGCTATGGCTTTGGGTAAGTCACAGATACCTGGGGAGCTAGTCATGCTGGTTGGCACAGGTGTGGACACAGTCCTTCCTCATCTTCCAGCAGAGTTAGGCTCCCAATCTCCCCAGTGCCCCCTTGCTTTGTCCACTAGTTGGCAAATAGGAAGGACAAGAGCTAAAATAGGAGTAACGAAGGCAAATAGGAGTAACTAAGAGGTGAGATAGGGAAGAGGGAAAGGGTAGGAAGAGGAATCGAAGGAGAGAGAGAGAGAAAGAGGGAGGGAGAGAGAGAGGGATAGAGATGGAGAGAGGGAGAGAGATTGAATTGAAGTTGGTTTCAGGGAAGTCTGTCTTAGCACAGAAACTCCCTCTCTCACTCCCTCTCTCCCTCCCTCCCTCCTTCCTCCCTCTTTCCCTTCCTTCCTTCCTCCTTCCTTCCCTCTTTAGTTTCTTTCCTTTTTCTCTTTCTGTTTTTCCTTCTTTCTTTATTTTGAGATATTAGCTGTGATCCAGAGCAGACAGTTAAATTGAGAAAGAGCTGTCTGTTCCAATTAAAGGAAGATCACAAAAAGGCTACTGGTAGGAAGGGTACTCTCTTTAAATAGAATCCCTTAGTTGAGAAAATTTTTTCCAGGTGTCTAGCTTGAGTCCTGCCTGCTGCAGATGAACCATGAATCATACTCTTATTTATTCTTCCATTTTTGGCAATTCTGATTCTCATGTTGCTCATGTCTAAAGGGGGACAGCCAGCGCAGACATCCCTAGGTATGATCGACTTCCATCTCCTTCATTTCCAAAGCTGGCTAAGATGAGAAGGTGTGAGAGTTTGGGCAGGAAGGGAGAATGCATTTGTAAGAGTTGGCATTATGGGCGGCAAGACATCTAATTAAAAGAGAATTAGGAAAAAAAAAAGGATTTCATTTGTTTATAACTGAAATATCAGTAGTTCCAGCTGGATCCATAGGTTCAAATGACACCCTCTGTAGCCTCTTTCCTCCCTCTCTCTCTTTCTGTCTCATCTCTCCCTTCCCCTTTTCTCTCCCCTCCATCCTTCCCCCCTCTCCCATCTCAGCTATTAGTTACTCCATGTTGGCTCCATTCTCAGGCAGGCTCTCTCTTTGTGAGGACAAGAAGACCCTTAGCAGGTCTAGGCTTATATCCAGTTATTTTAGAAAACCTAGGAGAAAATGAGGGAATTCTTTCTTGCCAGCATTTCCAAATTCAAAGACTAGAGCCTCTTTGGTTCTGTTTGGGCTATAGCCTCACTGTTCAGTCAATTAATAAGACCAGGCAACATGAACACCTGATTGGTCAACCCTGGGTTATCCTGTCTTCAGGGTATGGAGTCAGCCCCACCAAAACTAGGAGGAGGCCTAGATGCTGGACAGGCACTACAGGATACCCAAAGCCGCCTCCTAGACAATTGTCACCCACAGTCCTGGGCAATCAGGCCTTCCCCTGCCTAGCATGTCTATCCCCCGGGGGCCTCCATAGACTCTTCTTGAGAGTTTATTATGTAGTAGGCTCTCTATGACTTTGCTCTCTGGAGGACACAGCAGAGAGAGAGATTATTGCCAGCAGGTGTGGAATTGAAAAGGTAGGAGGAAGGAGAACAGGGGACACATTGGTAGGTTTTCCTCTCCTGACCCCACGGAAGATTCAGAAGGGTGAGTGGGAAGTGAGGGGTAAGAAATTACTTACTGGGTGTAATGTACACTCTGAGAGGGATGGCTGTACTAAAAGCTCAGACTTCACCACTGTGCCATATGTCCACATAACAAAACTGCACTGGCACCCCTATATTTTTACAAGTTTTTTAAAAAGAGAGAGAGACTTTTGTTCACCCTTTGGGAGAGCAGACGAAGGAGAGGGCTGGAACATGGAGAGCCCAGTTCCTGCCTAATCCTCCTATAATTCCAGAATGGAATCAGTTCTTCATTTTGTCTGAGTACAGTCTTGTCCACAGGCATTCCATGATTTAAATATCGCAGAGGTGGAAGGAGGCCCTGTGTGGTTTTTGAAAGGCTGTAAATGCCAATCATGCCACTATCTGCTTGAAACCTTCCAGGGGCAGCCCACCACTCTTAGGAACAACTCTAAACTCCTTACACAAGACTGCCCTGGGCCCTGCCACTACTCCACCCTGGTTTTGTGACCCTCTCTGCCTTGACCAGAAGGCCACAGCCCCACCTACCTTGCCTCTGCCCCTCTCTACTTTCTGTCTTCACGTGTGCCAGTTCTTCCTCTGAGTGGTCGTCCTTCCCCTCTCACCTGAAATCTCAAGCCTGCTTCACCTCTTCCTGGTTTCCTCCTAATCTTTTAGTTAAAATGCTGCATGCAGTGACAACCTCCCCTGGCCACCACCTCCAATCTGAATCAGGCTGGCCACCATAGCCCCCTATCTTCCCCTTTACAGCTCATGTCCTTTGACCCCGTACATTTCTTGGACTGTTTATGACATTTTTCACCACCTCTGCTTGACTTTCAGTTGCACGAGAATGGGAAACGTGTCTGTTTTTGATCATCAGTGTGTCTCTTGGGCTTAGTTTGATGCTGGCATACAGTAGGTGCTCTGTAAATAATTGCTCAATGAGTGAAGTAGTCTGCTGGTGTGTTTTCTGTATCTTCCAAACCTGGCTACACATAAAAGACAGCTGGGGATCTTGTTAAAAATACAGGTTTCCTAAACCTTTCTCTTAGATCTTCAGATTCAGGATATCTGGGTGGATCCTGGGAAAACCACTAGGTAATTTGAAAAAGGTGGTTTTTCAGGGTTGGAAATGAGAGGACCAGGAGCAAAGAAAGATAATCTTTTGTTTTAATTTGGTTTTCAATGAATCACAGAGGCCTGAAGGAAAACAGGACCAAACATTATTAAAAATTGAGCAGTGAAAGGAGAAAGAGACATGTGTGTTCATAAGAATGCAAAGTCATGGTTGCTGTAACACTGTAAGCAGAACACTAGCCAAGGAGACACAGTTCAGTTTGAGTTAGTATCAATACTAAGCTGTTGGTTTTGTGTGTGTGTGTGTGTGTGTGTATGTGTGTGTGTATGTGTTTGTGTGTGTGTTATCAATACTAAGCTGTTTGCTGTGTGTATGTGTGTATGCGTGCATGTGTGCGCGCACGTTTGTATCTATCTTGATGACAGTTGGGTCATTTCTATTAACAGTCAGAGAACTGGTAAGTCCATTAATGTTTTTTGCTGGTTCTACCACATTTCTGACAGAAACCCCCATCTCTGTGCCCAGGCGCTCAGTTCATAGTCTCCTTCCTGGTTTGAATATTTCCAAACTTTTTACCCACCTTCTGAATGAATGAATTCAGGAAATTCAAACACAGTTTAGCCTCCTTTGCTCTGTGCATATGGGTAATTGAAAGCCCACCAGCTTTCAATGCTGACAGGAGCATGAATTAGCTTGTTCTTTCTTGGCATGTGCTATTAGCAACTCACTCCTGAAAAAGAAACACACGAACAAAACACACTTTATTTCAATTAATGGACTTCTACTTTCTTGAGATTAGGCACTGCATTTTCTGTTTTTCAGATAGTACCCTCATTAGAAATTTGCACACATTCAACATGACTTTAGCAAACATTGACAATGGTTTGCCATTAATAATAACAATGAAATGCATCATTATTATTATCATGCTTTATAGAATTTATATGGCACTTTGCAGTTTGAGATTGCATTTCTTTATTATTTTGTGTAATTTTGGCAAGTGACTCATAACTAGAACCCCCTTGGGTGTACTTCAGACATACACACTTCTGAGACCTACCACAGACTGGCTCTAACAATGAAATCTGGGAGTCTGAATGTTTAGCCCTCTCCTAGGTGATTTTTATGATTAGCTAGAAAGGGGATCCACCAGTGTGGTGGCTATATATGTGAGCTTGGGAGTCAACTTGACCTGACTCCCAAATCCTGTCCTCTAAGGGACCATGTAAGTTACTGCAGAGTTGGCCCATCTGAAAAATGGGGCTGGTAAGACCAATACCAGGGGATCACATGAGAGCACATAGGTTTGAAACATGCTCAGTAAGCAGCACCAGCTGAAATCCTTTACTTCTTCTTGTGGCAGCATAAAATAGTAGCTAAGAGCCTACATTTGGGGTTCAAATCCCGACTCTTCCACTTAAAACCTGAGCTGCTATTAAGTCTCAGTTTCCTCATCTGTAAAGTGGGGGTAATGGACACATCTACCTCACAGAATTGCTTTAAGGATTAAACTAGGCTGGGTGTGGTGGCTCAAGGCTATAATCCCAGCACTTTGAGAGGCCAAGCGAGATAAATGCCTGAACTCAAGGGTTCAAAACTGGCCTGCACAACTTGGTGAGACCTTGTCTCTACAAATAAAAAAAAACAACTCTGCATGATAATGCATGCCTGAAGTTCCAGCTACTTGGAAGGCTGAGGCAGAAGGATCGCCTGAACCTAGCAGGTCAAGGCTGCGGTGCCCATGAGTGTGCCACTGCACTCCAGCCTGGGCAACAGAGTGAGACTCTGGCTCAAAAAAAAAAAGGATTAAACTAGTAAGTTGTGAAAAGTGCCACTTTAGAACAAAACCTGGCACAACCTGAGCCCTATATCAGGGTTAGGTGAGGCAATTTAAAAATACATTTTACAGAGGAAGATACACATAGCTACTAGGAGGAGTATAAGACTGCCAAACCTGTCTTCTCTGTGTCAACTGTGGGCTCTTCCCACTCTACAAAGCTAATTCTTAATGATAACATTCCCTAGGATTTAAAACCAGGACAGTGAATGCTCATTTTGTTTTGTTTTTGTTTTTGTTTTTTGCCCTTGGAGTGGGGGGGAAAGGATCAACTCTTGTCAACACTCCATTGCCAGCTTTCCTTCCCTCCTGCAGCCCCTCCTTGTTCTCTCATTCCAGAGCCAGGCCACCACTTTTCAGAAATGCCATCTTTGTGGGCACCACCCTCGAGGGCTCTAAAAGACAGTGATTTGGGATTCTAGTCTCATTTCCATTTGTCTGTTGGAGTCTGGGCAGACAGCAGAACAGAGTCACCTAATTAGTAGCATTGTCTCCTCTGGGGCTCGGGGCTATTGGTGCATGGCCTCCACATTTCCCAGACAGAGATGGGATGCCTCATCAGGAAGGCCAGCCGTGGGGGCTTCCCCACAAAAACCTGGGTGGAAAGGGATTTTCCAAACTCTGGAGCAGGAAGTCAGGAGCCTGGGAAGCAGGGACCCAGGACTGCTGAGAAGGACGTCACCTCACCACTGTGAGTTTTGCTGTCCTTATCTATAAAGTGGAATGATAACTGTGCCTACCTCACAGGCTTGTTGGGATTTGTATATGAAGGGGTGATCTTAGAATCTCCTGACCTCTTCCTCTTTCCTCTAATGTCCCTCTTGCTTTCTTCTCCCCCTTTCTTTTTCTTTTTGAGTCAGAGTCTCACTCTTTCGTCCAGACAGGAGTGCAGTGGCACGCACCTGACCACTGCAGCCTCGACCTGCTGAGCTCCGGCAATCCTTCCGCCTCAGCCTTCCAAGTAGCTGGAACTACAGGTTGTGTGCTACCATGCCCTGCTAATTTTTGATTGATTGTAGAGATGAGATCAGGCCAAGTTGCTCAGGTGGGTCTCTAGCCCGTGGGCTCAGGCAATCTACTTGCCTCAGCCTCCCAAAGTGCTGGGATTACAGGCTGAGCTACCGAGCCCGGTCTCTTCTCCCCCTTTCTAGACTCTTCGATGACATGGTTAGAGAGAGAGAGACTATAGCAATTATCAGGAGCATGCACACTGAAGTGACTTGCTTGGCTATGGATACTGTCCCTGCCTTTCTTCTATCTTGAACAAATCACTTCATCTCTTTGAGACCAAGTGTCCTCATCTATAAATTGGAAGAGATAATCCTGGACCTTCCTTGGATGATTGTTGTGGTTGTAAAGTGGGGTCAGTTATGTTGGCACCTAGTAAGCGCTCAATAAATATCTGCTATCATTAGCCTAAAGCAAGTATTGGGATGGACTCCTAGTTCACTGTCAACATCTCCATTTTTCATATGAATGATGGAACAATCTTCTCTCCTGGGAACCTCGTTACCTATGTGTTTTGACAACTTCAGGACTCAGCTCATGGGATCCTGCTCTGCAAAGTTTTCCTGAAAGTTGTCCTCCTCCTGGCCTGGATCCAGCTTTTCCTTCAACCGCCTTAGCTTCCTCCATCACAGAGGCTTGCACATGCGTTGTTTGGATATGTTTTCCCTGTTACATTTGGATTTCTTGGGGACAGGGCTCATGCATTAATATTTGTGTTTTCCGCACCTCGGACAGCACCGTGCACCTATCTGGAATTTTGAGCTTGTTGAAAGAATGAAGACATTAAAGTCCTTAAAGCAGTGTTTCTTAAAGCTTTTTTGAGCCATAATCAATAGCAAAAAATATGTTTTACATGGCAAACTGGTGATGCGTGTGTGTGTGCACACAGTGGGAGACAAAAGTTTATATTTGTTTCACATTTCACTACACAAAATATGCTCTGTTAATTTCTCTCTTCTTTTCTCCTCTCCTTTCCTCTCTCCATTTCATCTTTCCTTTCTTCTCCTCATCCAGTTAATTTTTAAATGTCTGGTCTATTAGATTCATTTTAGAACTATTTCTGTGCTAAGAAGCAGTATTTTGTAATGCTAACAGCATAGGCCATTGGAAATAGATCAGGGTTTAGATTCCAAATTCATTAGTTATGCATCCGAGGGATGCCACTTTCACTCTCTAAGCCTCCGTTTCTTCATCTGTAAAATGGGGCTAATAATTGCACCTACTTCTCAGGTGTCTTGTGAGATGTTAATAAGGTACTATGGTAAGCACAGAACCTGGCAGGTAATGGGTCCTTCACAAATGGTGGTATTGTTGGAACCGTTCTTGGAAGTCATGTATGACTCTACCCTTTTCCTTCACAACCTTTCCAGGTCTTTGTATTCTCTTACTCTTTTTCCTCAGTCTCATTTACTTCCTCAAAGCTCTGTTCACTGACAATGATCTCATCACTCCCAGAAGCATAAGAATGAGCCACAGATTTAGTGTAGCCTGCAAAGGTGATTTGCTGGAAGATAGCAGTTCCATCATTTTGACACAAGGACTGAAGGAAATACCCAGTGGTATGGAATTTGCCACCTCCCTGATTCCTTCTGATGCTGGTGGGAAGTATTGAAAGATTTTTTAAAAAATTTTAAAGATGTGGGGTACAACTCAGGGTTAGGTATACAAATGGTCATTATGCAAGTACCCTTGTTGATGAGGTGTGCCCCCTCCCTTGGCAGTTTCCTACTACTGCCAGTCCCTTTCTTATAGTATTATGATAATCGTTTACGATCCGCTTATGTGTGAGAACATGTGGTACTCAGTTCTTTGTTTCTGTGATAGATCACTGGGTATTATAGACTTTTTTTTTTTTTTTGAGTTGGAGTCTCACTCTGTCACCCAGACTGGAGTGCAGTGGCCACTTCTGGCCACCGCAGCCTCGACCTGCTGGGCTCCGGCGATCCTTCTGCCTCAGCCTTCCAAGTAGCCGGAATTACAGGCATGCGCTACCACGCCCGGCTGATTTTTTTATTTATTGTAGAGATGAGGTCTCGCTGCCCAAGCGGGTCTCAAACCCGCGGGCTCAGGCAATCCACTCACTTCAGCCTCCAAAGGCGCAGGATTACAGGCTGAGCCACTGAGCCCGGCTTATTATAGGCTTTAAGTCCATCGAAGTTGTTGCAAAGTTCATCATTTTGTCCTTCTCTGTGGCTGCATAATATTCCACCATGTATATATATCACATTTTAATATCTAGTCCTCTTTCAATGGGCAGCACGGTTGGTTCCATGTTCTTGCTATTGTGAATAATGCTGCAATAAACCTGCATGTGCAGGTAGCTTTTTTATAGAGTAAATTGAGTTCCTCTGGGTATATTTCCAGAAGAGGGATTGCAGGGTATTATGTGAAAGAAAGGAACCCTAGAAATTTAGAATATAATGTAGCTATTTTGAATCAGCACAGCTAGTTTGCTTAGGTCTCACCCCTTGACATTCCCTTGCTACACAGTTTGCATGGCCCACGTGTCCTTTTATCCTATAACCATTAACAAGAAAAATATTTTAGTTTTAGAAACCAGTGATTACACAGAACCCCTTAAGCATGTCCGGTCTTGCCAACAATCTATCTTTTAGGCAGTTGTATTGGCACATTGTTATCTGCTGCCCATGACGACTTTCAGCACACCACCAGGAGGCATATTTATTGGTATATTGTTATCATACGACCATGACAACCTCCAGCCCACCACCTAAGATCATGAGACAATGTCAAGCCTGACAATGTCAAGATACTAGATTCATGTGACTACTATGGAAACCAAAGAATGCAACTCTGGACATTCCTTTTGGCCCAGACCTCCTCCAAGTCTAAATACTCCTAGTCTCCAGCCTTCCAGACCACACTTGTCTGAGTGCCGGCCCCCTTTCCATCTGTGAAAGGAGAATAATAAACTTCACTTCCTTCTATTTTCCTCTCTGTTGCAATCTTGCATTATTCCCACAGCACCGGTCCACTGTGCCTCAGTTTATTATGGAAGGTAAATTTTTAGATCTTTTAGAAATCGCCAAACTGTTTTCTACAGAGGTTGTACTAGTTTACACTCCCACCAACACTGTAAAAGTGTCCCTGTTTCCCCGCATCCTCTCCAGCATCTTCTTTTTTGAGTTATTGACGATGACCATCCTGACTGGAGTTAGGTGGTATTTCAGTGGGGTTTTAATTTGCATTTCTTTGATGATTAGTGAGGCTAAGCATTTTTTCATGTATCTGTTGGCTGCTCATATGTCTTCTTTAGAAGTATGTATTCATATATTCTGCCCCAAAATCCCTAGTGCCCATGCCATAAGAGGTAAGATAGATAAGTGGGACCTCATCAAACTGACCTCACCAAAGAAACCATCAATAGAGCAGGGAGACAGCCCACAGACTGGGAAAAAATATTTGCCAACTGTATATCTGACAAAGGCCTAACATCCAGGATCTACAAGGAACTCAAACATACTGAAAAGAAAAAAAAAATCAAAGATCTTAATTTCTACACCAAATCTAATCCTCGCTCCAGTGACTTGATGGAGCAACTAGCTTCCCCCTCAGCAAGTTCAACATTACAGGCCCCTAGCCAACATAAAAGGAAAAGAAGGAGACTACATAAAGTCACAAGCGCAGTAGGAATGCAATAACCTATCACCAGGACCCCAGGATGCTTGGTCATCCCCCTAAACCTCACAATCACTATCAGAGAAAAGTCACCAAGACGATCAAGCTTCACCCCAATTCCCCCTTCCCATACAGCCTCCCTGACCTAGATATTTTTCTGCTCTTAAATCAATTATTCTGGAGTAAGCAGAGCAGTGCCAAATGGCTATGGTTCCCCCAAGGAGAATGGACCTGTACCACAGCAATTGGCTTTTGATACCTCTTAGCGTGGTGCTTAAGAATTAGCAGAATGTTTATTGCAGAACTATTTACAATAGCAAAAACATGGAACTGACTGTGCTACCCACCAAAACTGGACTGGGTAAAAAAATGTGGCACATTTATGACAGAATATTACACAGCCATAAAGAACAAAATTAAGGACTTCACAGCAACTTGGATGGATTTAGAGTCTATAATACTCAGTGATTTATCACAGAAACAAAGAACTGAATACCACAGGTTTTCATTCATAAGTGGGCCCTGGACATTTACCATGATACTATAAGAAAGGGATTAGCAGTAGCCAGAAACTGCCAGGGGGAGGGAGGTGGGTGGGCACATAACATCAATAAGTGTACCTGATGTCAAACCAGGTGAAGTGGGGACCAAAGGGAGGCCCAAACTTTACCTGTGTGTGACTACTTGTATACCTAATCCTGAATTGTACCCCACATCTTAATAAAAAAAACCGGCAGATCCAGTTCTAACACAAACTGCAACCAACCAACTGTATAGTCTTGGTCCAGTAGCTTCATCTCCTGTTTTTTCCATTTCCTCATTGGTAAAATGGGAATATTAATAATATCCAAACATCCTACCTATTAGATTATGAGACCAAGTGAAGTAATACAAATTAAGCATTTGGCATGTTTAATTCCTTAATAAATGTTATAGTCATCTTATTATCACTGTTACTGTTGTTGTTTTAATTAATAGCCATCACAAATAAACACTTTAGCTTCTGAATTAATAGCTTGAACACAAAGAGTTCTTGAGCTACACTCTCATCCTTCCTTTTGACCAGGAAGGGCCCAGTTGTTCCTGTGGGCTGGGAGTCTTGTTATCTCCTAGGAGAGGGCACTAGATGCATTGACAGATGCTTGGACTTAGGCCTGCATGAAAACAGAAAGCAGTTATTTCCCTCTGAATACCAGAGAGTTGCTAACTGCTGCCAAATTGGACTAGAATAGAAATAGCAGGTCAGAGGAAAAAACACCCTCATTTCTTTTTTTTTCTTTCCTTTATGGCCTCAGATTTTTCTCTTATCCTCCAAAATGGACTGACTTTACTGTTATCTTGCTATCTTGCCTTGCCTTGTGAGCCCTTTGAGGCCATATGGTGTCACTTCTTACTGCACCCCAGTGTCTAGAACAGTACTAAGCACTCAGAAGAAGCTACATATGTCGGGGTTGAATCTGTGACCCCTTGCTTCTCTGGCATTCGCTTCCTCTCTTCCACCACTGCCCCAGCTCAGATATATTTTTATTTAACTAATTAGTTTAGAAAGCAGAGCATTAGCGAGCTACATCAGCAATTTCCTCTCTCTGAACTTCAGCAAATTCAGAGATGCTTCCTTCATAAACTTTGAAGGCAAAAAATCTCATTCGCTGATCTTAATTAGCAACAACAGAACCAGAGGTGGGAAAGTACTGCATAAAGAATAATAGAAATTTGAGGACCCGTGTAAATATCACTCAGGACAAGAAAGAGAAGGAATACAACATCGCCAAGACCTCAGAGGCTTCCTGCGTGGATCTCTCTCTTCCCTTCTCCTATAGTCAACTACTATCTTGCCTTTAATTGAAATAAATTTATTGTTTTTCCTTAGACTCTTACCACTTGTGTCTGTACCCCTAAACATAGTTTAATTTTGCCTCTATTTAAAATTTATGGGATAGAATACAAACCTGTGTATTTCTTCTATGTTTCTTCTTTTACTGGGTTATTTTTGAAAGATTCATCGATGCTGTTACATGTAATGCTAGTCCACTTGTGTTTATTGCTGTATAATTCATTAGATGAACACACACAATGCTTTTATCTAGTTTTCTGTTGATGGAAAGTGTCACCATTTCTTTACATGTTGTGATATTGTGAAATATATATCTGGTCTTTGTCCTGGTTTCCCTTTCCTATCATATAATTCCTAAAATCCTTGGAATCTCCAAGGTGATAAGAGATTTTTTTTTTTGGTCTGCTAATTGGTAGATGGTAGCCCCTAAGAAGTTTTAGGATGAGGGCCGATTACAGAAAAGACCAAGGCAGGACTAGAGGGTCTGGAGTTTTTTGCCCCACTCTCCAACCTCTGTTCATCTGTATCATTTGTAATATTCATATAATAAACCAGTACACATATGTAAATGCTTCTCCAAGCTCTGTGAGCTGTCCTAGCAAACTAATCAAACCCAAGGGAAGGGGTTGTGGAAACCCCAATTGATAGATGATCGGTTAGATGTATAGGCGATAACCTATTACTTGTGATTGGCATTTGGAGGAAGGGGTGGCAGTCTTGTGGGACCACGCCCTCAACCTGTGGGATCTGATGCTATTTCCAGGTAGTGTCAGAACTGAATTAGAGGACACCCAGCTGGTGTCCCTTGCACAATCGATTGTTTGCTTGATGTGTGGGGAAAAGATACCATACAGCTGGTATCAGAAATATTACATTGATTATGTTGTGAGGGCATAGAGCAGGAGAAGCAGAGTTTATTTTTTCTTTCATCACAACACATTACAGTTGCTAGTGACATTTTCTATTATAGATAATAATGGGATGGATATCTTTACAGACATCCATAATGATTTGCTCAGGACAAATTCTTAGATGTAGGATTTTTGGATCAAAGATCATAGCCACTTTTTAAGCTTCCTCCAGAATGGTGTACTAATTTTCACTTCTACCAGCAAAAGTACCTTCCTGTCTGTGTCCTCACACTCTTGCCAATGTTAGTTTATTTGCGTTTGTTTTAATCATGCTGATTTGATAGGAAAAGAATGATCTCTCAAGACTAGAAATTTTTGAGTTTTGGTGAGGCTGAGCAATCTCTCTCCTTGATGGTTATTGGCTGTT
This sequence comes from Carlito syrichta, assembly GCF_000164805.1. Taxonomy (NCBI): domain Eukaryota; kingdom Metazoa; phylum Chordata; class Mammalia; order Primates; family Tarsiidae; genus Carlito; species Carlito syrichta. Next base: position 334,144 of record NW_007143937.1, read on the forward strand.
TGTACTTATTCATTTGTGTTATTGCCTTGTACCTTTTGAAATTAAAAGGATTGATGCGTGTGTCTTTTTTTTGTTTGTTTGTGTTTGTTTTTGTGTGTGTGTTGGAGTTTCACTCCGTCACCCAGACTGGAGTGCAGTGGCCACTCCCGGCCACTACAGCCTTGACCCACTGGGCTCTGGCGATCCTTCTGCCTCAGCCTTCCGAGTAGCCGGAATTACAGGCATGCACTACCATGCCCCAGCTAATTTTTGATTTATTGTAGAGATGAGGTCTCGCCAAGTTGCCAAGGCAGGTCTCGAACCCGCGGCCTCAGGCAATCCACTCACCTCAGCCTCCCAAAGGCACGAGATTACAGGCTGAGACACCAAGCCCGGCGTGTGTGTCTTTTTAATGACAGTTCACCTAAGGGCCCAGCCCTGGTGAAGTGTCAGTTAGGCACACTTGAAGTTGGAGCATTGGGGAAGTACAGGGTAGACAGAGGAGAAGGAGGGGACTTCTTAGAGGCTCATAGATCTCAAGTGGATCTGCCAGGCAGAGAGTAATTTGGAATTTTATTGTTCAGAAGCCAAAGAGGAGAGTTGTGCATTCAGCCCCATGCTGGGGAGAAAACAATGCTTCCTGGACCTGGAGGCCATTTGAGAACAAGGGATCTTGCTCTAATTGAATCTGCCTTCTACCTCCTTTGTGCCCAAGGAGTCTCTTTATGATTATGACTGCCTGGGCTTCAGGAGTGAGGGGGGATGTGGAAAAGGAGAGAATATGTGTAGCTTGGCTTGAAGCTTAGGATTTGAATTACCAGCATCCAAAACTGAATGTATACCTCTTTTGTTCTTTCTGCCCTCATCCTCTCTTTGGCAAATATCCACTGAGCTCCCATCATGTGCCAGGCAGTGTGCTGGGTGGTAGAGGTCATCCATCCTAACCTACAGTGTTCCTATAGTGTTTCAGTAATTGGTAACTTCATCATCTTAGTTGTTAAGCTAACAAGCTTGGAGTTATTCATGACTTTGGTGCATCCATCAGCAAATTATTTCAGCTCTGCCTTCAGAATGCATCAAGAATCTGAAAAATAATCCAAATGTCCATCCACAGGTAAGTTGATAAACAAACTGTGTTTGTTTCCCCATACAACGGAATACTACTCAGTAATCAAAAGAAATAAATGATCAGCCCATGCAACAACATGAGTGAATCTCAAAATAATTATGTGGTGAAAGAAGCCAAACATGAAAGCATATTCATGATGCCATTTATAAAAAATTCTAGAACTAATCTATAGTGACAGAGAGCACATTGTTGGTTGCCTGGGGACAGGCAGAGGCAGGCAGGATTACAAAGGGGCACAGGAAACATTTGGGGTGGGGAGTGGGCTTGTTAGTTACCTTGATTGTGGCAATAGTTTCTCAGGTATTTCTTCCTCTCCTTCTTCTCCTCCTCCTTCTCCTCTTCCTCCTCCTCCTCTTCTTCCTCCTCCTCCTCCTTCTTTTCTCTCTTTCTAATAGGGCAAAATTGATCAAGTTGTATTTTAAAGTATATACAGTTTATCATATGCCAATTCTATCTCAAAAAATATCTAGAACCTGATTACTTCTCACCTTCCCTGCTACTACCACCTCATTCAAACCACCACCATCTCTTACCTGGTTAATTGAAATAGCCCCACTCCATGCCCTTCCCATACCTGTCCTTCCTTCTTCACACAGTTCTTAACTCAGAGCCCTCAGGGATGCTTTTAAAAGGAAAGGGAGGTCACACCACTCCTCTGTTCAGAACCAACCAATGGCTTCCCATATCCTCCCATCACACCGAGAGCACTTATCTGACATACTGTGTACTTTGTGGGTGTATTGCCTGTCTTTCTCCATGGTGACATAAGAGCAGGTCAATTGTTCTTCACTGCTGTATCCCCAGTGTCTAGAACAGTGTGTCATCCAGAAAGTGATCAACAGATATTTGTGAAATGAATCAATGAGTACAGTAGCAAACTCAAAGTGTTCCCAGACTATTGAGGGAGATAAAACCAGGATATAATTTCTATGATAAAGGGCCTCCCAGTTGAGGCAGCTAAACCCTCTCAGGATGAAGTCAGGCAAAGCTTCCTGGAAGAAGTGTCATCTAAACTGAGGCCTGAAACATACAGAGGATGCCATGATGAAGAAGACACACATCTTGTCTTCATGGAATTCAACTGGATAAGCAAATATATAGGTAATTATCAAACCTTGTGATAAGTGCTTTAGGGGGCAAGCGAAGGGGCTGAGGAGCACAGTGGGGCTCTAAACCAACCTGGGGAGGGTCTGGTAACATTGACGATAATGTTTCTTATAATGAAGCACTTCCTGGCTGAGATGCATCCACATACTCTCATCCAGTCTCCAGATTCCCAAATTTGGGAGACTGTTGCTTGGATACAGATGATGGCTTCAGGAGCCAAGGAATGGAACCAAGATTTGGGAGATACCTAGCCAGCACATTTTTCTGTTGTGCTCGCTTCCTTTTTACATAAATTCTACTATACCAACATCCATCTAGTCTAGCTGGATGCGTTCACCCTCTTTGTGTCTCAGAATCACTGGATAACAACAACAAAAACAGATGATTTGATTCCACCTTAGACTTATAGAATCTAAATCTCTGGGGCAGTAACCTAAACAGGGACATGTTTTTAAAATTTACTGTATAGCTGGCTACCAGCTAGCACTAGTAGCCTAAATGCAGGTATTAAAAAAAAAATGAGACACTAAGTAGACCAATAATAACCCAGAAAATTGACTCTGTCATAAGAAAACTACCTACAAAAAAAGTCTTGGACCAGATGACTTTTCAGCAGAATTCAGCAAAACATACAGGAAGGAGCTGATACCAATCCTATTGAAAGTATTCCAGGCAATTGAGAAAGATGGAATTCTCCCTAAATCATTTTATGAAGCTAACATCACACTGGTATCCAAACCTAAAGATCCAACAAAAAAAGAACTACAGACCAATATCCCTGATGAACATAGATGCAAAAATTCTCAATAAGATTCTAGCAAATCGGATCCAACAACACATCTCAAAAATCATCATCCACCATGACCAAGTAGGCTTCATCCTCGGGATGCAGGACTGGTTCAACATCAGCAAGACCATAAATGTAATTAAATACACCAACAGTTGTAAAAACAAGAACCACATGATTATATCATTAGATGCAGAAAAAGCTTTTGATAAAATCCAGCATCCCTTCTTGATGAAAATCCTCAAACTCCTAGGTATAGAAGAAACATACCTCAAAATAGTAAGCACCATCTACAACAAACCCACAGTCAGCATATTTCCTAATAGACAGAAACACAAAACGTTTCCCCTGAAAACCGAAACAAGACAAGGCTGCCCACTCTCACCCTTCTTGTTCAACATTGTGTTGGAGGTACTAACTAGAGCAATTAGAAGAGACAAGGAAATCGGGGTATCCAAATACAAAAAGAGAAATTTAAGTTATGCCTCTTTGCTGATGATATGATCCTATACATCAAAAGCCCAAGAGAACCTGTCAAAAACCTGCTTTCACTGATAAAGAACTTTAGTAAAGTCTTGGGGCACAAAATAAATGTGCAAAAGACAGTTGCATTCTTATACACCAACAACAAGCAAGCAGAGAACCAAATAAAAAGCACAATCCCATTCACAATAGCCACACACACACACACAAAAGAAATAAAAAATACCCTGGCCTCTTCTTAACCAGAGAAGTGAAAGACATTTATAATGAAAACTATAAAACACCGCTCAAAGAAATCCAAGAAGATGCAACAAATGGAAAAATAGTACATGCTCATGGGTGGGAAGAATCAACAAAGATAAGATGTCCATTCCACCAAAGGCAATCTGCAAATTCAATGCATTACCCATTAAATTACCAACATCATTCTTCTCAGACCTGGAAATGACAATACAGAAATTCATATGGAAACATAAATGACCATGAATAGCCAAAACAATTCTCAGCAAAAGAAAGAAAGTGGGAGGTATCACATTTCCAGACTTTAAACTTTACTATAAGACTACAATAATCAAAACAGCCTGGTATTGGTACAAGAGTAGGCATATGGACCAATGGAACCAAATAGAGATTCTGGAAGCAAAACCGCAATTTATCAACCAACTAATCTTCAAAAAAGCCTCCACCAACAACCACTGGGGAGAGGAGAATCTATTCAGTAAATGGTGCTGAGAAAACTGACTGACCACATGCAGAAGATTGAAACAGGATCCCTACCTATCACCATACACAAAAATCAACTCTAAATGGATCAAAGACTTAAACAAAAAACCTCAAACTGTAAGAACCCTAGAAAATGTAGGAGACATGTTTATGGGAATAGGAACCGGCAACCAATTCCTGATCAAAACCCCAAGTACCCACACCAGACATCATCAAACTGAAATGCTTCTGCAAAGTAAAAGAAACCATCAAGAGAGTGGGGAGACAGTTCACAGAATGGGAAAAAAATTTGCCCACTGTATATCTGACAAAGGCCTATCATCCAGGATCTACAAGGAACTCAAACATGCTGAAAGGAAAAGAACAAACAACCCCATTAAAAAGTGGGCAAAAGAGCCGGGCTCGTTGGCTCAGCCTGTAATCCCGCGCCTTTGGGAGGCTGAGGTGAGTGGATTGCCTGAGCCTGCGGGTTTGAGACTCGCCTGGACAGCGAGACCTCATCTCTACAATAAATTAAAAAATCAGCTGGGCGTGGTAGCGCATGCCTGTAATTCTGGCTACTTGGAAGGTTGAGGCGGAAGGATTGCCAGAGCCCAGCAGGTTGAGGCTGCAGTGGCTGGGAGTGGTCACTGCACTCG